>NW_027096080.1:0-200906 GCF_040115645.1 Euwallacea fornicatus | reverse complement strand
TTCACTTGCCCTCCTCACCTGTTTCCCTGCTCCTCCTTCTCCCGGCATCTCCTTCTCCTCCTCCTCTCCACTCTTCCCACCGGCTTCCTTCGGTGGGGTTCGCTTGAGCTTTGCACTCTTCGCGAACCCCTCCCTCACCTCCAACAACTCCCATTTGTCAGGAAGGCTTCCCTTCCTGGAGCGGTTCTGGCCCCCCCCAGAATCCGTGGGGCCTACACTAGCCACCGGGGCTTTCACCCGGTCGGAACTAGTGGCAGGATTTTTACCTGCCTGGGGTACACGTTTTGTGATACCACTTTTCATCCTAAAAGAAAAATTAACACACATATAAGGACTCCACATCATCCAGGTAAGTATTGGGTAAGTATAGGATTTAGGATAGGTTTTTCTTAGGATTTTATGGGGAAGTTGAAGGACACTCCGAAGAGTCGGCTTTTCAAGGATCAGGTAGGTAGGACAAATTGCACTTTGGGATACAAGTACAATTTCAGCTTAGGTATCCGTAGGTTCGCCACACCTATGTTCACTGGATGAAGGTGAACCCTAACGGGACCGCTAGGAACTGGACCCCCACCAGCCATGCATCCCGTCGGCGCGCATCCCACCTTAGGATTTGGGAGGTATTTATAGTGGCCTCACCACCCGACCCCGAAGGATCCCCGCTCATCCAACTCACCCCAGTAGGAACAGTATTTCTACCATTCCACCAGTTAGAGCAGATGTTTGCGGTCTGATCTTTGGATAGGACAAATAGGATTCTCCTTAGAGCGGAAGTTTTCAGGAATAAAGGTAAGTTGGAGGAAACTGCACTTTGGTAGGTAAGTACAATTTCAGCTGAAGTTCCGCAGACTCGCCACGTCTGTCTTCACAGGGTGAATCTTCACGGGGTCGCTCGGAGCTGGACTTCCCTCCAGCCTTGCACCCCTTCGGCACGCACCACACCTTGGGAATTGGGAGGTAGTTATAGTGGCCTCACCACTCGATCTCCTAGGAGCTCCCCACTCTTCCAATTTGCCCCGTCAAGACAACATTTCTGCCATCTTACCAGGACAAACCCGAAGTTTACGGTATGATGAGCTGGTCCACGGCAGAAGTTTTCGTTCCGGACTTGCAAGTTTTAAATTGCAGCCATCACTTATCACTCCCACTAACCAAAGCCCCGCAAAGAGCCTTGGCCGTTCCCCTATCCGCCACCCGGGGGACGCGCCTGATAGGTTACTCAACCCACAGGAACCTGAACTAACCTGAACTAACCTGAACTAACCTGAACTAACCTGAACTAACCTGAACTAACCTGAACTAACCTGAACTAACCTGAACTAACCTGAACTAACCTGAACTAACCTGAACTAACCTGAACTAACCTGAACTAACCTGAACTAACCTGAACTAACCTGAACTAACCTGAACTAACCTGAACTAACCTGAACTAACCTGAACTAACCTGAACTAACCTGAACTAACCTGAACTAACCTGAACTAACCTGAACTAACCTGAACTAACCTGAACTAACCTGAACTAACCTGAACTAACCTGAACTAACCTGAACTAACCTGAACTAACCTGAACTAACCTGAACTAACCTGAACTAACCTGAACTAACCTGAACTAACCTGAACTAACCTGAACTAACCTGAACTAACCTGAACTAACCTGAACTAACCTGAACTAACCTGAACTAACCTGAACTAACCTGAACTAACCTGAACTAACCTGAACTAACCTGAACTAACCTGAACTAACCTGAACTAACCTGAACTAACCTGAACTAACCTGAACTAACCTGAACTAACCTGAACTAACCTGAACTAACCTGAACTAACCTGAACTAACCTGAACTAACCTGAACTAACCTGAACTAACCTGAACTAACCTGAACTAACCTGAACTAACCTGAACTAACCTGAACTAACCTGAACTAACCTGAACTAACCTGAACTAACCTGAACTAACCTGAACTAACCTGAACTAACCTGAACTAACCTGAACTAACCTGAACTAACCTGAACTAACCTGAACTAACCTGAACTAACCTGAACTAACCTGAACTAACCTGAACTAACCTGAACTAACCTGAACTAACCTGAACTAACCTGAACTAACCTGAACTAACCTGAACTAACCTGAACTAACCTGAACTAACCTGAACTAACCTGAACTAACCTGAACTAACCTGAACTAACCTGAACTAACCTGAACTAACCTGAACTAACCTGAACTAACCTGAACTAACCTGAACTAACCTGAACTAACCTGAACTAACCTGAACTAACCTGAACTAACCTGAACTAACCTGAACTAACCTGAACTAACCTGAACTAACCTGAACTAACCTGAACTAACCTGAACTAACCTGAACTAACCTGAACTAACCTGAACTAACCTGAACTAACCTGAACTAACCTGAACTAACCTGAACTAACCTGAACTAACCTGAACTAACCTGAACTAACCTGAACTAACCTGAACTAACCTGAACTAACCTGAACTAACCTGAACTAACCTGAACTAACCTGAACTAACCTGAACTAACCTGAACTAACCTGAACTAACCTGAACTAACCTGAACTAACCTGAACTAACCTGAACTAACCTGAACTAACCTGAACTAACCTGAACTAACCTGAACTAACCTGAACTAACCTGAACTAACCTGAACTAACCTGAACTAACCTGAACTAACCTGAACTAACCTGAACTAACCTGAACTAACCTGAACTAACCTGAACTAACCTGAACTAACCTGAACTAACCTGAACTAACCTGAACTAACCTGAACTAACCTGAACTAACCTGAACTAACCTGAACTAACCTGAACTAACCTGAACTAACCTGAACTAACCTGAACTAACCTGAACTAACCTGAACTAACCTGAACTAACCTGAACTAACCTGAACTAACCTGAACTAACCTGAACTAACCTGAACTAACCTGAACTAACCTGAACTAACCTGAACTAACCTGAACTAACCTGAACTAACCTGAACTAACCTGAACTAACCTGAACTAACCTGAACTAACCTGAACTAACCTGAACTAACCTGAACTAACCTGAACTAACCTGAACTAACCTGAACTAACCTGAACTAACCTGAACTAACCTGAACTAACCTGAACTAACCTGAACTAACCTGAACTAACCTGAACTAACCTGAACTAACCTGAACTAACCTGAACTAACCTGAACTAACCTGAACTAACCTGAACTAACCTGAACTAACCTGAACTAACCTGAACTAACCTGAACTAACCTGAACTAACCTGAACTAACCTGAACTAACCTGAACTAACCTGAACTAACCTGAACTAACCTGAACTAACCTGAACTAACCTGAACTAACCTGAACTAACCTGAACTAACCTGAACTAACCTGAACTAACCTGAACTAACCTGAACTAACCTGAACTAACCTGAACTAACCTGAACTAACCTGAACTAACCTGAACTAACCTGAACTAACCTGAACTAACCTGAACTAACCTGAACTAACCTGAACTAACCTGAACTAACCTGAACTAACCTGAACTAACCTGAACTAACCTGAACTAACCTGAACTAACCTGAACTAACCTGAACTAACCTGAACTAACCTGAACTAACCTGAACTAACCTGAACTAACCTGAACTAACCTGAACTAACCTGAACTAACCTGAACTAACCTGAACTAACCTGAACTAACCTGAACTAACCTGAACTAACCTGAACTAACCTGAACTAACCTGAACTAACCTGAACTAACCTGAACTAACCTGAACTAACCTGAACTAACCTGAACTAACCTGAACTAACCTGAACTAACCTGAACTAACCTTTTTTTTTTTTTTTTTTTTTTTTTTTTTTTTTTTTTTTTTTTTTTTTTTTTTTTTTTATAGAGGTTAGGGGAATCTGCCAACAGACATCGGGGGCCTGGCTCATAGCGATCTTATTCGCCCCCTTTGTGTCGGGTTAGTGTCTCCGATCGGGAGAGCACCGACCGACTAAACCCCCTGTCCTCTCTTCACCCCTAAGTGTGTTCCCCCCCGGCTCGGTTCATCACCATTCCTACGGGGGGGGAGGTGGCATGCGCAGCGACTACCTCCACCATCCTCATGGAGGTAGGGTTCCCTCAGTCCTCCTGATCACTGTCCGCCTCAGCAAGTCCGCGGACAGTCCTACCAGCTCTCCTCAAGTTTTCACTTACTCTCTTTGCTTCCATGATCTTACCTATCATAGAAGCAAAGGCGTCCCACTTTCTCTCGCTCTCGACAATCTCTCTACCGATAGAGTTTCGATCCAGGGTGAGTCCGCCCACCCTGGCTTCCGCTCTATCGGCTTCCCAATGCTGACACTCCCAGAGCGTGTGCTCCGGCGTGTCAGCCACACCGGTTGTTTCGTCCCCGCAGAACCAGCAGTGGTCGCTGCGCTCCGCCCCTATGCGTCGCAGATACTTCCCGAACACGCCGTGCCCGGTGAACATCTGCGACAGGGAAAAACTGGGCTTCGCCCATGCGCACTCGTACCACTGCCTTATGCTAGGCACGAACACCTTCATCCATCCTCCGTACTCGTTCCATTCCCTTTCCCATTCCTGAATTACCCATTCCGACACCTCATTTTTGTGCTCTCTCCCACGTTCCCACAGCATTCGTCTCTCCTGCACTCTTATTCTTACAGGAGGGATCTTGGCCAGTGCCAGCACCGCTTCGCCCGGAGCCGTCCGGTAGGCGCACGCCACCCTGAGCGCGAGTCGACGATTGGCTCGCTCCAGTATGCCGTGGTACCTCCGGTACGCCAACTCCGATTGCCAAATCGGAGCCGCGTAGAGCAGGGCTGACGACGCCGCCATGACCATCACCCTCCTCCGTTCGTAACTCAGGCCGTTTGCTCTCGGGAGGATCCCTTCCAATTTCTGGACGATCCTTCCTACCTTTTCGGCTGTTCGCCGGGCGTGTTCGCCGAAGCGGGCATTCCTGCCGAACCACACCCCGAGATACTTCAAATGCTCGACCGTCTCGTAACTTCTTCCATCCATCGCTATTGACAGACTCGTCAGCTTGCGCCTTCCGGCCAGGATCACCATTTCCGTCTTTTCGACGGCCATGCTGAGCCCCTTCCTGCTGAAAGTTTCGGCGACCAGTTGCATGGCCCGCCTGACTCTCGTCTCCAGGATTTCCCCGTTCTTTGCCTCCACCACCAACGCGAGGTCATCCGCGTACGCCACCGGAGTGACGCCCTTTGGATAACCCATCGTCAGCAGCTCGTCGTAGAACAGGTTCCACAAGACGGGACCCAGAACGGACCCCTGAGGAACCCCACACGTCAACTCTCGAACTTCCCCGTTTGGCAACGTCAAAAAACGATTTTGCAGGTATGATTGGATCACTCCAATCAGATACCTGCTCACCCGGGACCTCCTCATCGTTTCGACGATGAGATCCCACGGGGCCGCGTTAAAAGCGTTACGAACATCAATTGTCACCATAACGGAAAAGCCCGCGTGAGCGTAGCTCTTCCCCCTGATCCCCTCAACGATCCGCATGACGGCGCCCATGGCGTCCATGGTACACCTGCCCTTCATGAACCCAAACTGCCGCTCACTTATCATACTCAGCTCGTTTGCTTCGTCCAGTAGTCTGGTCTTGATCACTTTCTCTACCACTTTCCCGAGTCCGTCGATGAGACAGATGGGCCGGTAGGAGGTCTCGGCGTTCGGATTTCCCTTCGGTTTCTCCACCAAGGCTAATCGGGCTCTCTTCCAGATTTCCGGGAAACTTCCCGAGGTCAAGATGCGCGATGCGCAATCGGCCATACCCTGGGGCGATGCCCCAAGATACAGCTTCAAGACCTCGTTCGGAATCCCGTCCATCCCCGGGGCCTTACGGCTCCTGAGAGTACCGACCGCCCGGCGAATCTCCTCAGTTGAGACCCGTACCACATGAGTTTCCCCCGTTTCCCCGGTATCCCAAATGACCCTCTCCTTCGTCGGAAACAGTTCGTCCACCTTCCGAAGCATTTCTGCTTCTGGGAGGTGGCTTCTTTTCAAGTGACCAAGTTTCCCGGCTACGATCTTGTAACCGAGTCCCCAGATGTCCCTTTCTAGCTCGTCACAGAGCCCCTTCCACGACTCTCCCTTGGCCTTCCTAATGGATGCCTTCAAGACCTTTCTTGCCTCGCGCAGGGACGACTGAAGGTCGTCCAGTCCTCGCGGTTCCCGCCGGACTCTCTCTCTCATCACCCGTCTCCGGGCCCTGACGCATTCTCTCCTTTTCTCCGCGATCTCTTCATTCCACCAGTACACGGCCTTCCGACCTCTACCAGAACCCTTCTTGCGGAGGCACTGGTTGCAGGCGTGAGTGATGTCCCTCACTATTAGTTCGGGATCATCCGCCACGCCCACATTCTGGTCTTGGGCCACGAACTGCCTCAGTTTCTCCAATCCGCGGCTATCCACTACCCATCCACTCGTCACCCTCTCCGACTTTGCCCCTTGTGCGTGTCCCTCCCCGCCGATGGAGAAAGACACGTACCGGTGCCCGCTTCCGCTCTCCGTCTCGCATTCAACTTTCCAGTCTCTCACCATTCTAAACGCAATCGCTCCCGCCATAGTAATGTCGATCAGCGACCTTCCGTTTCTGTTTCCGAACGTCCACTCCCCCCCTCGATTGAGAGGAGTGAACTCTCCCGCGTCCAGGAAATCCTCCAAGGCAAGACCGTAGGCGTTTCGCGCGACAGAGCCAAAACGCCCACACTTTGCATTTAGGTCCCCAGCGATGAGGACCCTCCTGCCGTTCAATCCCCTCACGTACCCCTCTAACCGAGCGAGGAACGCCTCGAATTCGGCCGTCCTCTTGTTCGGAGAGAAGTACGCTGAGATCAGCGTGATACGCTCCAACCCTACCGCCACGAATCCCCGATCCCTGTGGATGGACTTTACCTTCACGTGGTCGGCTAACCACACGAAGGCGTCGTCGCACCTGTCTCGGATCTCATTCCCTTTCGTTTGGTTCGGCTCTTGACCCAGAACAACGTCGATGCCTCGTTCCTTGACCACCTGGCTCAGTAGATCGGTTGCCAACCGCTTCCTGTCCAGGTTGATCTGGAGGCACCTGAGGTCCCCGATTGCCAATTCTTTGACCACATTCACTCTCCCTCGCTCACGCTACTTGAGGATCACTTACCCCGTTTCCTCCTCTCCTCCTCCAGCAGGAGGGGGCTGCGTCCCCTCCTGCCTCCTGTCGATGGTATCGGACACCACCCCCACCACTTCTCCGCGCAAATCACTCACCCTCGGCACTCCGCGCGATGCTACTCCGCCCTGTTGCGGGACCTCCCGAGCATCCTTCTCCCCCGAGTTCGGAGGGGATTCTCGGGTCATCCCGCCCCCATCCCCTAGGTCCTTCTCTCCCTCCCCCTCTTTAGGGGGGGAGGGAGAGCGTTCCTCCCGTGGTCTCTTGCCCCTCTTTTTGGAGGGTTTTGGTTTCCCCTCGGTGACATCCCCCTGTTCGAGTGTCGTGGTGGGTGTCGGCTTGGCAGCACCCTCCACCCTCTTTTCCCGCCCCCCGCATTCTGGACTCCCCGCACTGTGGCCCTCCGCGCCACAGAGGGGACAAAACCGGGGATACTTGCAATCCGCGGCCCTGTGCCCCTCCCTGGCACATCGAGCGCACAGTTTGGCCCTGTCCACCCCCGTACATCCCCCCGCCCTGTGGCCTATCTCCCAACATCGGAAGCACCTGCCGGAGTCTTTCAACTCCCGCAGGCGGCACCTCCCGATGCCCACCCTGAGGTCGGCGATCCCCCGCACCCTCGCCGCCTCCAACTCCCCCACCACGCGGATCGTGGCAGTTTGGCAACTGCCGAAGCTCTCCCTGAGGCCCACCAGTTTTACCTGGTCCGTCCTCAGAGCGGCCGCAACGGCAACCGCCCCCACCACGTCCACGTCCCTCGCCAGGGCGTCCAAGCCGGTGACCCGGAACGTCACAGATCTCGACCCTTGCCCCGTGCGTACCCTCTCAGCCCCCAGACCCTTGCCCAGGATGGCCTTGAGCTCCTCGCTCTCCTTCGCCCCCCCCTTGGGGAGAGTGAGGAGGACCTCCCCCTTCCTGGTCTCCCGCACGGACCCAATCCTGAGATCTGTACCGCTACGCGACACCAACTCCTTCACCCTCTTGAGGGTGTCCCCATAGGTGGCCCCCGCCTCTGGGGAGACGAACACCACCTCTTCCTCGCGTCCACTCGCCTGAACCTTCGTCCCCTGCGCAGGCAGTATCCTCTCTCCCACATTTTTAGCCGCCGCATACAGGAGGATCCGTATCTCCTCTCCAAAGTCCACGGCCGCCATCTCCATTATCCTCCTAAACTCCCAGGGGTTGGCTCCGTGGACCATCGGGACGACGATCCGGCTCCTCCCCAGTCTCACCATCTCCCTCAGCAGGCTCCTTGTGGCTTCCAGGACCATCCTTGGTCCCGTCCCCTCGAGTTCGCTGAAGAAGATTCTTCTCTCCTGCCTCTCCTCCTGCTCTCCTACTTGCAGGGTGTACCCCTGCAACATAGAAGAGAACCCCCCTTTCCCCTCACTTACCAGCCGTAGCTGCTCCAGCCCTGGGATGAGCTGGAAGGCCCTGGTTCTCGCCGCTTCGTCGTTGGCCCCCACCATCACTCCCAGGTCGGCATCAAATCCGTGCCGATACGGGTCTCCACTCCTGATCTCCGTCGCCACGAAGTCGTCCCTCTCCCATCTGAACCGGAGCGCCTCCTCCATCTTGTCCTCTCGGACCAGCTGGTGAATTTTGCGCCTCCTCTCCTCCTTCCTCAGCTTCGCCTCTCTCCACTCCTCCCACGGCTCGGTCTGGCATCCGACCGTCGCCGTGGTATGCGTGGGGGTTTTCCCCCCTTTACCCACCCCACTTACCTTCGGCGGTCCTCCCGTTTGGGTGTCCCCGTCGTAAGTCATGAGGTCTGAGGACTCAAACCTCCTCTCCTCCAGCCACCTGCGCACAACACTTCCCTGGAACACCTCCACTTGCTTGGCAAGCTTGGAGGTGATGTCCTTAATGTCTCGCTGGGTGTTGCGCTCCATTCGCTTCCCCAGCTCCCCCACCAGAGACGTGATCCCCTCCATGGCTTCTTTTATGACGGAGGCATCGGGGATATCCACAGTCTTCCTCTTCGTCCTCACCTCTCCTGCTGTCCCCTCCTTCCCCTGCTCCTCCCGGTTCATTTCCTCGTCCTTCAGCACCCGCTCCATAGCCAGCTCCTTCTTCTTCCTTTCCTCATTCACTCCATCTCCCTTCTTCTCCTCCTTGGTAGGTGGTGGCGGCGTCCTACTTACTTTGCCCCCCTTCCTAAAGGCGTCCTCCATCTTCTTCGGCTTTTCGCCGGAGCGTTCTTGGCCCTCCCCAGAATCCGTGGGGCCAGCGTGGTCCACCGGGGCTTTCACCCGGTCGGAAACCACGGCGGGATTTTTACCCGCCTGGGGTACTCGTTTTTTTTGATCGCTCATCATTAAAAAAAATTTTTTTTAACACACACGTCACTCTCATCCAGGTAAGTAAAAGGTAAGTATGTGGGAATTAGGATTGGTTTTCTTAGGATTTTCAGGTAAGTTTTGTGGACACTCCGAGGAGTCGGCTTTTCCGGGAATCAGGTAAGTAGGACGAATTGCACTTTGGGATATAAGTACAATTCCAGCTTAGGTATCCGCAGGTTCGCCACACCTGTATCCAGTGGATGAGTCTGGATCCTCACGGGACCGCTAGGAACTGGACCACCACCAGCCATGCATCCCGTCGGCGCGCGTCCCACCTTAGGATTTGGGAGGTATTTATAGTGGCCTCACCACCCGACCCCGAAGGATCCCCGCTCATCCAACTCACCCCAGTAGGAACAGCATTTCTACCATTCCACCAGTTAGAGCAGATGTTTACGGTTTGATCTTTGGATAGGACAAATAGGGATTCTCCGTAGAGCGTGAGTTTCAAGGATAATAGGTAAGTGGTAGAAACTGCACTTTGGTAGGTAAGTACAATTTCAGCTGAAGTTCCGCAGACTCGCCACGTCTGTCTTCACAGGGTGAATCTTCACGGGGCCGCTCGGAGCTGGACTTCCCTCCAGCCTTGCATCCCTTAGGCGCGCACCACACCATGGGAATTGGAAGGTGTTTATAGTGGCCTCACCACGTGATCTTGAGAAGATCCCCGCTCACCCAATTCAGCCCCGGCAAAACAACATTCCTGCCACTTCTCCGGTGCAAACCAGATGTTTACGGTTTAATGAGCTGGTCCACGGCAGAAGTTTTCGTTCCGGACTTGCAAATTTTACTTTGCAGCCATCACTTATCACTTCCACTAACCAAAGCCCCGCAAGGAGCATTGGCCGTTCCCCTATCCGCCACCCGGGGGACGCGCCTGATAGGTTACTCAACCCACAGGAACCTGAACTAACCTGAACTAACCTGAACTAACCTGAACTAACCTGAACTAACCTGAACTAACCTGAACTAACCTGAACTAACCTGAACTAACCTGAACTAACCTGAACTAACCTGAACTAACCTGAACTAACCTGAACTAACCTGAACTAACCTGAACTAACCTGAACTAACCTGAACTAACCTGAACTAACCTGAACTAACCTGAACTAACCTGAACTAACCTGAACTAACCTGAACTAACCTGAACTAACCTGAACTAACCTGAACTAACCTGAACTAACCTGAACTAACCTGAACTAACCTGAACTAACCTGAACTAACCTGAACTAACCTGAACTAACCTGAACTAACCTGAACTAACCTGAACTAACCTGAACTAACCTGAACTAACCTGAACTAACCTGAACTAACCTGAACTAACCTGAACTAACCTGAACTAACCTGAACTAACCTGAACTAACCTGAACTAACCTGAACTAACCTGAACTAACCTGAACTAACCTGAACTAACCTGAACTAACCTGAACTAACCTGAACTAACCTGAACTAACCTGAACTAACCTGAACTAACCTGAACTAACCTGAACTAACCTGAACTAACCTGAACTAACCTGAACTAACCTGAACTAACCTGAACTAACCTGAACTAACCTGAACTAACCTGAACTAACCTGAACTAACCTTTTTTTTTTTTTTTTTTTTTTTTTTTTTTTTTTTTTTTATTGAGGATTAGAGAAATCTGCTAAACAGACATGCGGCCTGGCATATAGCGTTCTTTTTTGCTCGCATAGTGTCGGGTTGGTCATTTTCATGGCCGACCGACTAAAACTCCCTCCCTCTTTTTCCCTCTATACTTCCTACCCGGAACCGCCTCAGCATTACTTCGGGTAGGAGGGTATTTACCTTAGTTAATGTCATCTAATTATCTCCCAAACAGTCCTCTTGCTTCCTCATCCTCTCTCTCCTTCTCTCTTCAACCTCCTTCTCCCTCATCACTCCCTCCATCCACTCAGTCACAACTACCCACCCCTCTTTGTTTTGTATCATTATTTCCGATATATTTTCTTTACTAATCTGTCTCCCCCACCTTTGTTCTGCTTTTTCCCTATGCTCCCGAAACTCTCCACATTCGAACATTGTGTGTTCGGGGCTGTCGATCTGTCCGCAAAACCAGCACGATTCGTCTGTGGCCTTACCGATTTTCTTTAAATACGTCCCGAAAATCCCGTGTCCACTGATTACCTGTGATATCCAGTAATTTACTTGCCCACCGTCTCTATTTTTCCATTTTTCAACATCTTTAATAAATATTTTTACATTGCCTTTCTTCTCCTTCCATCTTTCCTGCCATTTTTTGTATAATGCCTCTCTAGCTTTTTGCTTTATTTCGTTTCCGTGTTCATATATTTTGTTTCTTTCTTCTATTAATAAATCCAGCGGTGGCATACCAGCGAGGGCCTGCGCAGTTTCCAGGGACACGGTTCTATATGTTGATGCTATACAGATCGACAGCCTTCGGTTTACTCTCTCCAGCCTTTGCCTGAATATCTTTTTTTCGCACAACTTTCCCCAAATAGGGCAAGCATACAATATAACAGATATCACCGTACTTGCCAATAGCCTTCTTTTATTTTCCTTACACCCTCCAATGTTAGTAACCAACCTCATCAATAAATTCATCCTTTGATTGGCTTTTTCAACTACTGTTCGTATATGAGTTCCCATCCTAAAATTTCTTTCTATGCTTATTCCCAAATATTTGACATATTCCCCACTGTATATCTCTTCATCTCCTAGCCTTATATTCATACTCTTGATTTTTCTTCTGCCCGCTATCAACACCATTTCCGTTTTTCTTCTAGCCACGCTCAATCCCATAGATTCTATCTTCTCGACTATTTCTTCCACCGCATACTGTGTTTTTTCTTCTAAACTTCTTTGATCCTTTGCTCTTACTATCACCGCTAAATCATCCGCATAAGCAATTAAACTGACTCCCTCCTCCTGTTTGATCCTCAATACTTCATCATAAAAAATATTCCATAAAATAGGCCCCAGGACCGACCCTTGAGGTACTCCACAACACATCTCCCGATATTCCCCTCGCATTATTATTATTTTTCTGTTTGTTAAATACCCCTTTATTATTTTCACCAAATATCTACTAATTCCCTTCTTTTCCATTGCTTTAATAATATTTTCCCACGGCACGCTGTTAAATGCATTCTCAATATCTAATAGCACCATAGTACAAAAGTCTCGGTTTTTTATTGCTTTCCTTTTAATATCTTCGGTAATTTCTTTAACTCTTCTCAATGCGTCCACAGTAGATTTTCCCTTTCTAAAACCAAATTGCTGTTCTGAAATCATCGACTTTGCTTCAATCTCTTCCAATAATCTTTCTCCAATCAATCTTTCCAATAATTTCCCCGTTGCATCCAAAAGACAAACCGGCCTATATGTTACCTCTTCTATTGTTGTTTTTTTTGGTTTTTCTAGCAAAACAAGACGCGCTATTTTCCATATTTCCGGGAATACCCCATTGTTTAAGCAATTGTTATATAAATTCAAAAATACTCTTTTATGTTCCCTAACGCATTTTACAATCACTTCCGTAGGAATGTTGTCCGGTCCTGGGGCTTTTTTCGTCTTCATTTTAGTCAATGCAAATTCAATTTCTCTATAGTCGAATTGTCTTATTTCTTCTTTCCCACTCTCTTTCTCCGTTGTCCATTTCACTTTTGGTTTTTTCGGGAACAATTTCTCTACCTGCTTTCTCATTTCTTCTTCACTAGGATCTTGTCTTCTTCCCATTCCAAGTCTTTTTGTCAATATTTGGTACGCTTTCCCCCACAAATCGTTTTCTAGTTCCTCGCATAACTCACGCCATTTTTCCTTTTTACTTTCCTTTATTTTATTGATCAAATTATTTTTAGCCTCTTTATATGCTTTGTATGTTTGTTCCATTTCTTCATCCGTTAGTTTTTTTGCTTTAAGTCTAGTCCATTTCCTCCTTTGTTTGTTACTTTCCCTTCTCATTTCCCCTATACTTTCGTTCCACCAATAGACGCCATTTCTTCTCGAATTTCTCTCCCATTTATTTCTGAGATGCTTATTACATAATACCGTTATTTTGTCTATTAGTTGTTTTGCTGTTTTCTCCTCTCCATCGCAGAATAAACGGGGCAGATCTTTTTCCAGTCTTTTCATATTTTTTGAATTCATCCTCCATTTCCAAGTTTCCTCCATTTTTCTTTTGTTATCCGAATAGTCGTCTTTAATTTCATATTTTATTGATAGATGGTCGCTCAAATTCTCCTGATCAGTCTCCACTCTCCAGTTTTTTATGCGTCTCCCAATATTTTCCGAACTCAAGGTAAAATCTATAACCGACTTTCCTTTCCCTTTGGCATATGTATATTGTTTCCCTCCGTTATGCACAACCAGTTCATTTGACGAAATCCAGTCCTCCAATATATTTCCTCTCCAATTTGCCACGTCAGATCCTAGTACCGATGTTTTTGCATTCAAGTCACCACCTATTATAACTTGTTTCTTATTTCTTTTTATTTGTTTCGTCATATCATCCAATAGTCTCTCAAAATCGTCGTCTGTCCCATTGGGCGAGAAATAACAGGATATCACAGCAAAGTTTTCCAGCTCTATGTATATATATCCTTCCCCACTGTTCTTATTTAAAATTCGTTCATTACTATATATATTTATAAAACTATCACAGCTCTTATCACAGTACATTTTTTTTCCATTTTTAATATTTGGTTCACAGCCCATAAGAATACTTATTTGTTCCTCTTCAATTGTCTTTTCCATCAAATCATGTGCCGCCTTGCACCTATTGAAGTTTAGTTGTATTAACTTTATTTTCATTATTGGTTTTGGTTTTGGTCTGATAAACTTGGCTCTTCTTTTCGCTTCCTTTCTTTTACGCCAATTTCGTACATTTTTTCCTCTTTTTCTTTCTTCCGCATCTCATATAGCTCTTTCCTAAATGTTCTACATTTTGCTGTTCCCGTCTTATGCTGCTCATTACAAAGCACGCATCTCTCCTCATTTTGACAGATCTTCGAAACATGCCCCTCTTCCCCGCATTTATAGCATAAATCCGTTCTATCTGGTCCCTCGCAATTTCCTTTCTCATGTCCATAGGCCCAACATTTATAACATCTCCTTACCTCATAGTGTTGATCTACTTGACAATTTACCAGCCCTATTCTTATTTTCCCTTTATTAATTAGTCCCTCCGCTCGCTTTTTTTCCATTGTCACTGTTACTGCCTGATTACTTCGTCCGTAAGGTCTCAAATTTCCAATTTTAAAAGAACCTTCCATTACTCCTACATCTTTCTGTATTGCTTCTTTCACTTCCTCCACTTCAGTGGCTTCTTCCATACCCTTAATGTGTATAGTCACTGTTTCCTCCCCGGTTTTTTCAACTATTTTAATTTGGTTCGAAGTGCCCTGAATCGCGTCTTTGAGTTTTTTAAAACCCTCATTTTTATCTGTTTTAATAAGTAGTTTCCCTGTTCTTGTTGTTGTAATCTCCTGTATATGCTCAGTTATTTTTGTTTTTCCTAAATTTTTCTTTATATTTCTCAACAACTCCTTATTATCTTTTCCACTTTCTTCCACGATAAGTGCATACGTGTCCCTTACTACTCTTCTTTTCCTTCTTGTTTTATTTTCTTCCTCTTGTTTTAAATTACTTTCTGTTGTATAAATAAATACCCTAGTGTGTGTCCCATGAAATACTGATTCAACCATTTTTCTTAGTTCCAGAATTGTTAGTCCTTTTACGTGGTGTATAGCGACTCTTTGTTCTTTTTTTGTTACTTCTTTTAACTCTTCCATATCTCTCCATAATCCCTCCGCTACATCACTGATTTTTATTTTCACAACTTTCTGCGTTTGTTTTCCTGTTCTTGTCCTGGTTGTTTGTTCCATAATCTCGAACGAGTGCTCTAACTCACCCAGTTCTGGAAACCTCTTCCTAAACATGCCTTGGATACTTTGTCTCATTTCTATATCATCCTGTTCTATTAGCACCACCTTCACCGTATTGTTCTTAGTTTCTAGTGGGTTCCCCACCACTACCTCCGTATTTAAAAAGATATTTTCTGGCCATTCTTTATTAGACATTTTTCTAAATTCTTCGTACGTTGTTAATTCACTAACCCTTATTTCACTTCCTTCTTCATCCCTCCAATCCTCCGGTGTTTGCGTGTCTTGGTCTTTTCCACACTTTTCATTTTCTGTTATATTTACTTGCACATCCTGGTCAAAAGTCATTTTTTCCAACGGTTCATATTTAAATTTTTCTATCCATGTATTTATACTATCCCTGTCTAAAACACCCGCCTGTCTTCTCATTCTTACACTAATTTCTTTAATATCTCTACTCGTATTTTTCTCAATTTTCTTTTCTAGTTCCATTATTAGTTTTTTTGTGTCCGCTAGAGCATCCTTTAGAATAAGATAGTCCTTGCTAATCTGCCTATTGTATGGTTCCCTCTCCTCCGTTCCAAACGATAAATCCATTACTTTCCTTTTTTTATTTTTTATGTCCCCCATAGTATTTCTTCTCACCATTACGCTGTCTAGATATTTCGCCTTTTGCAATATAGGAATCTCATATGTTTTTTTACTCTTTCCGTCACTTTTGGTCTCTAAAATAGTTGATTGATTGCCCCCCTCAGAATCCGTGGGGCAGCCTGCCGAAGCAGGGCGGGATTCTCCATCTTCGATGGTACCCGCCTGAGGTAAATCTATTTTGTCACTCAACATTTTTATATTTTGCGTTTTTTTCCTTCCGCCAGGATTGCCTGCTACGTCAGTTACCTACGACGCCCCCCACCGAGTTATTTCTCGATGAAGGGCCTCGAAGGCATCCAGGGGCCACCACGTGGAGGTGCAGCAGGACTTAGGCCCCCAACCTGAACTAACCTGAACTAACCTGAACTAACCTGAACTAACCTGAACTAACCTGAACTAACCTGAACTAACCTGAACTAACCTGAACTAACCTGAACTAACCTGAACTAACCTGAACTAACCTGAACTAACCTGAACTAACCTGAACTAACCTGAACTAACCTGAACTAACCTGAACTAACCTGAACTAACCTGAACTAACCTGAACTAACCTGAACTAACCTGAACTAACCTGAACTAACCTGAACTAACCTGAACTAACCTGAACTAACCTGAACTAACCTGAACTAACCTGAACTAACCTGAACTAACCTGAACTAACCTGAACTAACCTGAACTAACCTGAACTAACCTGAACTAACCTGAACTAACCTGAACTAACCTGAACTAACCTGAACTAACCTGAACTAACCTGAACTAACCTGAACTAACCTGAACTAACCTGAACTAACCTGAACTAACCTGAACTAACCTGAACTAACCTGAACTAACCTGAACTAACCTGAACTAACCTGAACTAACCTGAACTAACCTGAACTAACCTGAACTAACCTGAACTAACCTGAACTAACCTGAACTAACCTGAACTAACCTGAACTAACCTGAACTAACCTGAACTAACCTGAACTAACCTGAACTAACCTGAACTAACCTGAACTAACCTGAACTAACCTGAACTAACCTGAACTAACCTGAACTAACCTGAACTAACCTGAACTAACCTGAACTAACCTGAACTAACCTGAACTAACCTGAACTAACCTGAACTAACCTGAACTAACCTGAACTAACCTGAACTAACCTGAACTAACCTGAACTAACCTGAACTAACCTGAACTAACCTGAACTAACCTGAACTAACCTGAACTAACCTGAACTAACCTGAACTAACCTGAACTAACCTGAACTAACCTGAACTAACCTGAACTAACCTGAACTAACCTGAACTAACCTGAACTAACCTGAACTAACCTGAACTAACCTGAACTAACCTGAACTAACCTGAACTAACCTGAACTAACCTGAACTAACCTGAACTAACCTGAACTAACCTGAACTAACCTGAACTAACCTGAACTAACCTGAACTAACCTGAACTAACCTGAACTAACCTGAACTAACCTGAACTAACCTGAACTAACCTGAACTAACCTGAACTAACCTGAACTAACCTGAACTAACCTGAACTAACCTGAACTAACCTGAACTAACCTGAACTAACCTGAACTAACCTGAACTAACCTGAACTAACCTGAACTAACCTGAACTAACCTGAACTAACCTGAACTAACCTGAACTAACCTGAACTAACCTGAACTAACCTGAACTAACCTGAACTAACCTGAACTAACCTGAACTAACCTGAACTAACCTGAACTAACCTGAACTAACCTGAACTAACCTGAACTAACCTGAACTAACCTGAACTAACCTGAACTAACCTGAACTAACCTGAACTAACCTGAACTAACCTGAACTAACCTGAACTAACCTGAACTAACCTGAACTAACCTGAACTAACCTGAACTAACCTGAACTAACCTGAACTAACCTGAACTAACCTGAACTAACCTGAACTAACCTGAACTAACCTGAACTAACCTGAACTAACCTGAACTAACCTGAACTAACCTGAACTAACCTGAACTAACCTTTTTTTTTTTTTTTTTTTTTTTTATAGAGGAGGGAAACCTTCATAGGTACCCGGCCTGTTGTTCTGGCGACCGGGTTATGTGGGATTCGTCCCTAAGTGGAACGCCTACCCACTAAAACCCTCCTCTCTTCACCCTGAGTCCCCCCCGGAACCGCCGCTAGGCATTACTTCAGGGGGGGGGTGGTATTTCCCTTGACTACCCCACCCCCCCAAAGGGCGGGGCAGCCAGTCGTCTCTTTCTTTCCTCTTCTCTAGCCCTTCTCAAAGCCCTTCTAAATGCCTCACATTTTCCTGTTCCTGTCCTATGTCCCTTTTCATTACAAATCCCACACATGTCCTCCCCTTTGCAATCCTGTCCCTTATGACCTTCTTCGCCACACACAAAACAGCACCTCGATCTGTCCTTCCCTGTACATTCCCTAGCTTCATGCTCAAATCCCCAACATTTATAACACCTTTTCACCTCCAGTCTTTTCTCCATTCTGCATCTCACATATCCGATTCTGATGTATGGGTCCTTCATCAATTCATCCGCCACTTTCTCGCCCATAACCACTGTCACCGCCTGTGTGTCCCATTTATTTGCCCTCATGTCCCCCAAAGAAAAGTCATCCTCACTCAGTCCTATAACTCTCGTCATTATCGCCTGCTTTACCTCTTTTGTCCCTGTAGTAATCTCCATTCCTCTTATGTGTATGGCAACCCTTTTTGTTTTAGGTCCCATAACTCTCACTTTCGTCCTCAACTGCCACTCTATCGCACTCTTGATCTCCTTGACGCATTCTACATCACTTCCCATTGTCATTAGAATTTTCCCTTCTTTCGTTGTTCTCAGGCCATTTATTTCCTTGTTTGCTCCCTTATATTTTATTGATTTCTTTATTTCACCCATCGTTGTCTCCAAGTCTTCCCCACTCACCCGGTCCACCACTAGAGCGTAACTTTTCCTTTTTCTTCCTCTATTTATCTCTTCTTCTTCCCGTCCGTCCGTATAGATCATAACCTGAGTTGTTCCGTTTTTAAACACCGCTTCTATTATTTTTCTTAGTCTCTCAACACTCATCCCCTCAATTCTATGCATTGCCACCCACTCGTCGTCCACAGTTTCTGTTTTAATTTTGTATAAGTTTTCCCAAAGTTCTTCCTCCTTATCAGTAAGTCCAATTCTTATAATTTTCTGTCTTAATTGTTTCTCCCCCACCCCAGATTTGAAGTTATGAAGTTGCTCAACCACCACAAAATCTTCCTCACATTCCATTAATTCCGGATACCTTCTTCTATATTCGGCTTGCACTCCCTTTTCCATCTTAGTATCTCCCATCTCAACCATCACTACCTTCACCGTTGTCATTTTACTGTTCAATGGATTCCCAATTTTAATTTCCGTATTTATAAAAGTCGATTCAAGCCAATTATTTTCAACAATATTTTTAAAATCCTCATAATTATTAATACCATCTATACTTTCAATATCCCCTTCTTTATTTGTTTGAGTTGCTTGTTCTACCGTTCCTATTTTTTCTGTTTGTACATCAGCATCGTTAATCATTTTATCCGCCTTCTCGTATTTATTGTTTTCTAGCCAGTCCTTAATTATATTTCTTTCGAATACTTTCTTTTGTTTTCCTAATTGTTTGCAAATTTCTTTGATATCCCTATGAGTGCTTTTTTCTATTTTATTTTCTAAATTTTTAATTAACCCCTTAACCCTTTCTATTGTTTCCATCAGAATAGATACTTCTACGCTTTCTTTTTTCTTATATGGTTCTTCCCCGATGCATCTCTCCAATTCAACCCTCAACACCCTCGAGCAAACTTGGCCCCCCCCAGAATCCATGGGGCCAGCGCCGGCCACCGGGGCTTCCACCCGGTCGGAGCCGACGGCGGGACTATCACCCGCCTGGGGTACTCTAATGTTTTGCTTACTCATTTCGCCCTTTTTTGTGTCTCTCTTAGTCGGTCTCCACCTCCTCTGACCTCTCCAGCAGGAATCCTACTGGAGAAGACAGAAGAGTCGGAAACGTGAAGCCCCCCCACCACGACAAGGTGGAGACACCGCAGGGGGGAACCTGAACTAACCTGAACTAACCTGAACTAACCTGAACTAACCTTTTTTTTTTTTTTTTTTTTTTTTTTTTTTATAGAGGTTCAGGGGAATCTGCAACAGACAGACATCGGGGGCTTGGCACTCGGCGATCTTGTTTGCCCCCTTTGTGTCGGGTTGGCGTCCCAATCCAGGGAGCACCGACCGACTAAACCCCCTTTCCTCTCTTCACCCTGTGTTCCTCCTCCCGGAACCGCCGTTAAGCATTACTTCGGGAGGGGGGGGGGTGGTTTCTTCACCCTCTTCTATTTGTTTCTTCTTTCTTTTCTTTTCCTTTTCTTCTTTTTTTTGTTCTTTTTTTTTTTTCTTTCCTTTCCCCTTTTTTTTTTCTTTTTTCTCCCTTCCTTTCCTTCTCTTCTCTCTATCTCTCTCTTCTTTTCTCTTCCTTTGCTTTACTCTTCATTATTTTAACAAACATTTCCATTATCTCCCTTAATTCCTCCAGTTTTCCCTCTCTCAATTTGTCTCTAACTGTGCCCTCATTAATATTTGTCCCTATTTTTTCTCTTGTTCTCCTTCTAATGTCTTCGAATTTGTGGCATTCATAAATTGTGTGTTGTACCGTATCCCTTTTCTCACAGCCAAACCAGCACCCATCGTCATCCACCTTTCCAATTCGTTTAAAGTAAGCATTGTATACTCCATGTCCCGTCAAAACCTGTGTTGTATAATAATTTACCAATCCTTTTTTCATTTCTAGCCACTGTCTGATTTCTGGAATATATTCTTTTGTTATACCTGTGTATCTGTCCCACCTTCTCTGCCATTCCACCAAAAGTTCCTCCCCTGCTTGCGCCCTATACTCTTTGCCGTTTCTGTAAATATTTATTCTCTCTTGTATAGCTAATTCAATAGGTGGTATTCCCGCTATCACTTCCACCGCTTCCGTTGGTACCGTCCTATATGCCGCTGCTATGCAAATTGCCAATCTTCGATTTATTCTAGTCATTTTTTGTTGATATAATTTATACCTAATTGCTTCCGCCCATATTGGCGCTGCATATAGCACCATTGACGTCACCGTTGTCACTAATAATTTTTTCTTTTCTGCCGTTGGTCCTTTTATTTTCGGGGTTATCATCATTAAATTATTTATTGCTGCATGCGCTTTAATTGTAATTTTGTTTATGTGTTCTGTCATTCTCATATCTTTGTCTATGTGTACTCCCAGGTATTTTGCTGAATGTGTATTTTTTAACTGTATTTTTCCCAAATTGAGTGTTACGTTTTTTAATTTTCTTCTTCCTGCTATTATTACTATTTCTGTTTTGTGAACTGCTAATCGTATATTCATTCTTTCCATTCTGTACATAATCCTTTCCATTGCATAATTTGCTTTATCAACTAAAATCTCGCTTGTCTTGGCCCGTACCACCACTGCTAAATCATCCGCAAATGCTATAGTATCTACTCCTTCCTCTATATTTTCCTCGAGAACCTGATTATAAAAGATATTCCATAGAATTGGTCCTAGCACGGAGCCCTGCGGGACTCCACACGTTACTTTAAAACTCTCTCCATTTCGGATTACTATTTTCCTATTGCTGAGGTACGACTTTATTATTTCTATTAGATATCCACTGACTTGCCCTCTTTCCACACTTTCCAATATATGCTTCCAGGGTGCCGCGTTAAAAGCATTCTCCACGTCCAACAGTATCAACACTGCCACCTCTCTATTTTTTGTAGCTTTTGTGTTTATTCTCTTTACCACTTTTTGTACTTCACTTATTGCATCCACTGCCGATCTGTTCTTACGATATCCATATTGTTTTTCACTCAATAGTTTTTTTTCTTCTATTTCCGTTACTAGTCTACCTTTCAATAACATTTCAAAAACCTTTCCCACCACATCCATCAGGCATATCGGGCGAAAACTCTGTAAATCTTGAATTTGTTTTTTTGGCTTCTCAATTAAGATCAATTTTGTTGTCTTCCAAATTTCCGGAAATTCCAATTTTTTCAAGCACCCGTTAAAAGTTTCCAAGAAGGTTTCTCCATACTTTCCAATACATGCTTTTATCACTTCTGGGGGAATGCCATCCATCCCAGGAGACTTTTTGAGTTTTATCTGTCCCGCCACCTCTCTAAGTTCTTTCATTTCGAAGAGGGGGATGTCTTCCTTTTTAATAGTGTTTTTAACCCACAGTTCCTCTTTCATTTTTGGAAATAACTTATTCACTTGTTCTTTTATTGTTTCTTCCGTTATGTCTGTATTATTTCTTTGTTTCAATCTTTTCATAACTATTTTATAAGCTCTTCCCCAGACATCCCCCTCCAGCTCTTCACACAGTTGTTCCCACTTTTTTTTTTTACTTTCGCTAATCGCCTTCTTAAGTTCTTTTTTCACTTTTTTTAATTGTTCTTTTGCGTCCTCCAAGACTCCCTGCTCCATATTTCTTCTTCTCAATCTCGTAACTTTGCGTCTTTTCCTTATACAGTCTTTTCTTTTTTCTTTTATGTTCCGATTCCACCAATATATTGGCATTCTCTTGTCCGATATTATGTTTTTTTGCAGATAATTTTCACACAGTTCTCTAATCGATTCAATCAGCGTTTCCGGATTATTTATTCCTTTCTGTCCCAGTTTGTCATGCTTTGCTTCAATCATCCTTGTCAATGCTTCATCTGTCACTTTCCAAGTTCTACCGCTTCGTGTTCCGATATCCCGCTCTTCCCTCTCGCCACCCACGTTAAATCCGATATAATGATGGTCACTTAAACTTTCTTCATTCTGTAGTACCGCCCATTCACTAATTGTTCCGCTTATTCTCCTCGATGCCACCGTGAAATCTATCAATGATGATCCCCTGCCCCCCTGAAAAGTATTTGTCGTTCCCCTATTTAGCACCCTCAGATCCCTTGCTGCTATCCAGTCTCCCAGCATCAGTCCTCTTGCATTTGTTTTTTCTGAACCAAACATTTCCGTCTTTGCATTTAAGTCTCCCCCTATTATGATCTCCCTTCCCCTCACTTCATTCAGGTAAATGTCCATATTTGTAAGTAGCGTCTGAAAGTCCTCCATCTTTCCATTTGGAGAAAAATACGTTGATATCACTATAATTTCCTGTAATTCTAATGCTGTAAACCCTCTACCCTGGTGCCACCTTTTAACTCCGATTGCCCTATTATTAATATACACAAAAACATCCCCATTCAAATCACAATTAAATTTCGTTGCCAACTTTTCGTTCGGTTCCTGTCCTATTACAATATCAATTTGCTCTTCCGTCATTTTCTGATATAACATGTCATGTGCTGCTCTGCTTCTATTCAAATTTATTTGTATTATTCTAATTTCTGTCCTTGGCTTCATTGTTCTGATTTTTGTTATCTTTTTCTTTTGCTTCCTTCATCATCACCGATTCTGTTCTGCTCAGATTTCGCTCGTACACTGTAGTTTTCCTTCTATCACTGTTTTTTTTCTCTTTCAGTGCCGTTCTAAACGCCAAGCAGTCTCTCGTTCCTATTCTGTGTCCTGTCATTTTACAGATAGGGCATTCTTCCTCATTTTCGCATTCTCTTCTTTTATGTCCCTGTTTTCCGCATCTATAACAGTTGCCCTTTCTATCAGGCCCTTTACACCTTTCCTCTTTATGGTCATACGCCCAACACTTATTACATTTTCCCACATTTATTCGTTTTTCTAAATTGCAGTTTACCAGTCCTACCCGTAAATATCTTCTTTCTTGTAATGCATTATTTTTCTCTCCCTTAATGATTATTGTCGCAGCTTGTGTATTATTTAAATTTGGTCTGAGGTTGCTCACTGTATAGGTTCCTATTTCCTAACCTGAACTAACCTGAACTAACCTGAACTAACCTGAACTAACCTGAACTAACCTGAACTAACCTGAACTAACCTGAACTAACCTGAACTAACCTGAACTAACCTGAACTAACCTGAACTAACCTGAACTAACCTGAACTAACCTTTTTTTTTTTTTTTTTTTTTTTTTTTTTTTTTTTTTTTTTTTTTTTTTTTTTTGCGAGGAGGGGGAATCTTCTTAAGACACCCGGCCTGGTCACGACCGGGTAGTGTGGGATTCGACCGACCATTACGTCGCCCGCCTACCCACTAAACCCACCTCCCCTCTTCTGCCCCGGAACCGCCTCTCGGCATTACATCAGGGCTTCCTTGCTCGCTCCAGACTAGGTACGGACTCTACTCCGCACTCCACTCTTTTTTCTCTCATTCTCTCTCGCAGTCTTGGCCCTCAAGATGTTCTCTATCAGGCCCTCGAATGCCATCCATTTCTCCTTGCTTTCCACTAGCTCATTCCCTATCGCGCCTCGGTTCAGGTCGAGTCCTCTCCCCCTCGCCTCCGCACGATAGTCCTCCCATTCTGGACACGTCCACAGCGTGTGCTCCGGCGTGTCCTCCCTTTCGTCACAGAACCAGCATTCCGCACTCCTTTCCACTCGTATTCGCTTCAGGTATTTCCCAAACACCCCGTGTCCGGTAAATACCTGAGCCAACATGTACCCGCTCTTCGTCCACTCACATTCGTACCACGCACGGATCCGGGGTATGAAGGTCTTTGCCCAACCCTCATACTTCTCCCAGTCCTGCTCCCATTCCTTCATTGCCCATTCCTTCGCCTCTCTATTCCCTTCCCACATCATGCTTCTTTCCATTACCCGTATTCTCACTGGAGGAATCTTGGCTAATGCCAACACCGCAGCGGTCGGTGCCGTTCTGTAGGCACTGGCCACCCTGAGCGCGAGCAAGCGATTTGCCCTCTCCAGGACGGCCTCATACCCTCCGTACGCTAACTCCGTCCGCCAGACTGGAGCAGCGTACAGCAGGACCGACGATGCCGCCATTACCATCATCCTCCTCCTTTCATACGCCAACCCACTCGCCCTGGGCAGAATGCCCTCGAGCTTCCCAATCACTTTCGCTACCTTTTCGGCGGTCCGACGTACGTGCTCACCGAAACGAGCATTTCTGCCGAACCACACTCCCAGGTATTTCACGCATTCCTTCGTCTCGTACGAGACGTCGTCCACTCTCAGACTCATACTTCTGATTTTCCTTCGGCCGGCCAGGAGCACCATTTCGGTTTTATCCGTAGCCATGCTAAGCCCCATGCGCTGGAACGTATCGGCGACCAGTTCCATGGCCCACCTAGTCCTCGCCTCTAGGGTTACCCCATCTTTCGCCGAGACCACCAACGCCAAGTCGTCCGCGTAGGCCACCGGAGTGACCCCTCGCGGATACTCGACGGTCAGTATCCCGTCGTAGTAGAGGTTCCACAAGACGGGGCCCAGGACGGACCCCTGAGGAACTCCACACGACAGCTCTCGGACTCCCCCGTCAGGCAACACCAAAACCCGATCTTGCAGGTACGACTGAACTACGTTCAAGAGGTACCCGCTCACCTGGGCCCTCCTCATCACGTCGATGATTAGGTCCCAAGGCGCCGTATTAAAAGCGTTCTTAACATCAATTGTCACCATGACGCAGAAGCCCGCGTGCGTGTAGCTCTTCCCCCTGATCCCCTCAACTATCCGCATGACCGCCCGCATGGCGTCCAAGGTACTCCTGCCCTTGACGAACCCATGCTGACTCTCGCTCACCATTCCACGTACACTCGCTTCTTCCAGCAATCTGGTCTTGACCACCTTTTCGGTCACTTTTCCGAGTCCGTCCACGAGGCATATGGGCCGGTACGAGGCCTCTGCACCTGGATCACGTTTCGGTTTCTCCACCAGCACCAGTCGAGTCCTCTTCCAGACTTTAGGGTATTCGCCCGAGGTCAAGATGCGATTTACGCAACCCACCATACCCTGGGGCACTGCCCCAAGATACAGCTTCAAGACCTCGTTCGGTAACCCGTCCAGTCCCGGAGCCTTGCGGCTCTTGAGACTCCCGACGGCCTGACGGATCTCCTCCACGGTGACTCGAGGTACGTCATTCGGCCCCACTTGCACCTTTTCCCATACTACCCGCGGCTTCACCGGAAATAGCGTGTCCACCTGCCTGCGCATTTCTGCTTCGGGCAAGGGACCATTACTCAGACGGCCAAGTTTCCCGGTCACAATTTTGTAACCGAGCCCCCAGACGTCCGTCTCCAGCTCCGCACAAACTTTCTTCCACGCCTCCCTCTTGGCATTCCTTATGGACTCCTTGAGGGCCTTACGCTCTCTCTTGCATTCTTCCGCTGCACCTGTGTCTATCACACCACCTCTTCCTCTCACCCTCGTCCATCTCCTTCTCGCCCTTATGCACGCTTTTCTCCTTTCGGCAACTTCATCACACCACCAGTACACCGCACGCTTCGTTTTCCCATTGCCACTATCGCGCTTCCTCATACACTCGTCGCAGGCATCGCTTATCTCCCGAACTATTCCTTCGGGAGTTTCCACGACACCCAGATCGACTCTTTCGTTCACGTACCGGTCCACTTTTTCCAGACCTTTCGCACTCATCATCCATCCCCCTTTTTCCACCTTTTCTCTCCCACCATCAGACACTATCCCTCCCCGCACTATGCGATAGGAGATGTATCTGTGGCCACTACCACTCTCCATTCCCACTTCAACCCTCCAATCTCTCACCCAGCCACTCACCGACGCTCCCGTCATGGTCACGTCAATCAGTGACCTGCCGTTTCGGTTGCCGAACGTCCACTCATCCCCGATGTTGTTGGGGACGAGCTCTGCTGCGTCCAGAAACTCCTCCAGAACCCGTCCGTAGGCATTCGTCACCCCAGAGCCGAACCGCCCACTCTTAGCGTTCAGGTCCCCGGCAATGAGGACCCTCCTGCTGTCACGCCCCCTGACGCACCCCCCCAACCGATCGAGCCACGCCGAGAAATCGGCGGTGCTCTTGTTCGGGGAGAAGTACGCGGAGACGAGAGTGATGCCGTCCAGCTCCGCAACAACGAACCCCCGGTCCCGGTGGATCGACTTCACCCTCACACCCGGCGCAAGCCAGATGAAGGCGTCGTCGCACTTGTCCCGAATGAGTTCCCTTCCAGCCACGCACGGCTCTTGACCGAGCACCACATGGATGCCCTGC
Source organism: Euwallacea fornicatus (assembly GCF_040115645.1). Lineage (NCBI taxonomy): Eukaryota > Metazoa > Arthropoda > Insecta > Coleoptera > Curculionidae > Euwallacea > Euwallacea fornicatus. The sequence continues at coordinate 173,757 of NW_027096080.1, read as the reverse complement.
TCCCTGACCACCTGGTACATGAGGTCCGTCGCGAGACGGCCCCTGTCCAGGTTGATCTGCAGGCACCGCAGTTCCCCGTTAGACGCCATGATCCCAAACATACTCCACGCTCACGCACACGCGCATTCACACGCACTCACCCACTCGTGTCCGCACCTAGTCCTTCCGCTGCCCTTCCCCGCCGCTCACCATGGACCTGAGGAGTCTGTTAGACGGCGAAACATCCATCGTCTTCCCCGGGCCCGGTGTGGACGTCTCTGTGGGCTGCTCCCCGGCATCCGGCACCCTCTCCGCGCTCTTGGGCTTCCCCTCGGCCTCGGGCTCGCGCCCAGCCTTGGGTTTCCCCTTGGGCTCGGGCTCGCGCCCAGCCTTGGGTTTTCCCTTGGGCTCGGGCTCGCGCCCAGCCTTGGGTTTCCCCTTGGCCTCGGGCTCGCCCACAGCCTTGGATTTCCCCTTGGCCTCGAGCTCGCCCCCAGCCTTGGGTTTCCCCTTGGGCTCTGGCTCGCCCCCAGCTTTGGGTTTTCCCTTGGGCTCTGGCTCGCCCCCAGCCTTGGGTTTCTCCTTGGCCTCGGGCTCGCCCCCAGCCTTGGGTTTCCCCTTGGCCTCGGGCTCGCCCCCAGCCTTGGGTTTCCCCTTGGCCTCGGGCTCGCCCCCAGCCTTGGGTTTCCCCTTGGGCTCGGGCTCGCCCCCAGCCTTGGGTTTCCCCTTGGCCTCGGGCTCGCCCCCAGCCTTGGGTTTCCCCTTGGCCTCGGGCTCGCCCCCAGCCTTGGGTTTCCCCTTGGGCTCGGGCTCGCCCCCAGCCTTGGGCTTCCCCCCAGCTTTAGGCTCCCCCGTGGCCCCGTTGACCGCTCCGCACCCTGGTCCCCCGGCACTGTGCCCCCCTGTGCTGCACAAGGGGCAGAACCTATCCGCGCTGCAGGCCGCGGCCTTATGGCCCTCCTGCGCGCACCTTGCGCACAGCTGTGAGCGGTTCACCCCCTTGCATTCCCCCGCTCTATGGCCTCTTTCCCAGCAGCGGTAACAGCGGCCTGTCTCTCGCCTCTCTCTCAGCCGGCACCGTGAGATGCCGACCTGAAGATCCGAGATCTTCCGCAGTGCCACCGCAGCCTCTCCTTCCGCGAGAAGGGTGGCGGTTTGGCAGCTCCCAAAACTGGGACGCAGGCTGAGCAGCCGCAGCCGCCCCTGCCCCACCCCAGCCGCGGTCGCCACCGCCCCCACCACCTCCTCAGCCGTAGTCACCCCGTCCAGGCCATGGACGAGGAAGGCCACGGCTCTCCCGGCTCCCCCTCTCACTCTCCCTCCTCCCAGCTCCTTAGAGAGCAGCTCGCGCAGCTGCTCCCCCTTACCCCCCTTTGGCACGATCAGGAGCACCTCTCCCTTCTTTGTCTCCCTGACTGTGCCCACCTTCACCTCCGTTCCCCCCTTGGCCACCACCTGCCTCACCTTTCGGAGGGCGTCCAAATAGGAGGTCCCCTCCTCTCGCGTGACGAAGATGACGTCCTCCTCCTCCTTAGGTCCCGCCACCCTCGCCTCTCCCTCCTTTCCTCCCGGCACATAGAAGCGGAGCCTGATCCCGCTCCCCGCCGCCGCAAGCTCCCCCAGCTTCCTCAGCTTCCCGGGATCGGATCCCGGGACCTGAGGGATAACCACCTCCGTCCTCCCCTCCATCTGAGCGGTTCGAACGAGCTCCCTCAGCGCTCCGTAGACCGCCTCGGGACTCATCTCCCCACCCAACTGTCGGAAGAAGACGAAGCGCTCCTGCGTCTCCATCCTCCCCCCCCTGCGCATCCGGCAGGACTGCACAAGGAAGGGCATCATCCCCTCCTCCTGGTCCCCCCCTAGGTCCGCCAACTCTGGAAGCATGGCCAGGATCCGACCTTTGGCCACACTGTCCCCCTCCCCAGCAATGACCGCTATATCGTTGCGGTACCCCTCTGAGAAGGGGTCACCGCGAACCGTCTCCGTCAGCGAGAACAAACCCGCCTCCCACCTTTCCCGGATCGCCGCACGCAGCTCCCCGGAATCAACCAGGAGGCGGATTCGCTCCCACTGTTCCGCCGTTCTCCTTTCCTCCTCCGTGTCCGTCTGGACGCCGCAGGTAGCCGTCTCGACCCCCTCCCTGCGCGCCCTCTCGGATTCCTCCAGTCTCCCTCTCAGCCTTTCGACTTCCCTCCTGAGACTCTCTTTTTCCTCCTCCTCCCTCTCCTCCGTGCGCATCGCGTTCCGCAGAGAGCTCCTTAATGCCCTCATGGCATTATTGAGGTCCTCCTTGGACCTATGCCCCCTCTTGATGACCCGGTCCAAGTCCTCCACCCTGGCCAGGATCTCCTCCAGAGGCGAACCCCCCGTAAACGAGAGGGAAAAGCTCTCCTCCGCCCTCCACCGCTTTTCTCCTTTTGGAGTACTTGCCTGAGGAGGCATCTCATTCGGGAAAGCAAAGGAGAGTTCCTCCCTCTTCGCTCTCTCATCCATTCCACACACACCACTCATCTCATCCCCTCCACTCACCTGTCTCTCCTTCCCGCTGCTTCCCTCTCCTTTCCCCTTCGGTGGGGTACGCTTTAGTTTCGCGCTCCTCGCGAACCCCTCCCTCGTCTCCATCCTCTCCCATTTCTCCGGTAGGCTGGATTGCCTAGAGTGTTTCTGGCCCTCCCCAGAATCCTTGGGGCCAGCGCAGGCTACCGGGGCTCTCACCCGGTCAGAACCTACGGCGGGACTAACACCCGCCTGGGGTACTATGTTTTGCGATTCACTCTTCATTTTTTCTTTTTTTTGCCTTCCCCTTGTCTTCTCCATCCAGGTTAGTCTTTGGGTAAGCACAGGATATCAGGATGGGTTCTTCCAGGATTTTGGATAATTTCAAGGACACTCCGTGGAGTCGGAATTCATCAAGGATAAGGTGATTGGACGAACTGCACTTGGGACTCGGTACAATTCCAGCTTAGGTATCCGTAGGCTCGCCACACCTATGTTCACTGGATGAAGGTGAACCCTAACGGGGCCGCTAGGAACCGGACTTCCATCCAGCCATGCATCCCTTCGGCGCGCACCCCACCTTAGGATTTGGAAGGTATTTAGAGTGGCCTCACCACCCGGCCCCCAGGGGGGCCCCCGCTCACCCGATTCGCCCCGATGATGACCCCATCCCTGCAGCCCCCATCAGTACCAGTCGGATGTTTACGGTATGATCTTTGGATAGGACGATTAAGGATTCTCCGAAGAGCGGAAGTTTGCGAGGATTAGGGGTAAGTTGGGAGAAGCTGCACTTTGGTAGGAAAGTACAATTTCAGCTAAAGTTCCGTAGACTCGCCAAGTCTGAATTCACAGGGTGAATCTTTACGGGGCCGCTCGGAGCTGGACTTCCCCCCAGCCTTGCATCCCTTAGACGCGCACCACACCATGGGAATTGGAAGGTGTTTATAGTGGCCTCACCACACGATCTTGAAAGATCCCCGCTCACCCAAAGCAGCCCCGGTAAAACAACATTCCTGCCATTTCACCGAAGCACATCAGATGTTTACGGTATACTGAGCTGGTCCACGGCAGAAGTTTTCATTCCGGACTTGCAAATTTTACTTTGCAGCCATCACTTATCACTTCCACTAACCAAAGCCCCGCAAGGAGCATTGGCCATTCCCCTATCCGCCACCCGGGGGACGCGCCTGATAGGTTGCTCAACCCACAGGAACCTGAACTAACCTGAACTAACCTGAACTAACCTGAACTAACCTGAACTAACCTGAACTAACCTGAACTAACCTGAACTAACCTGAACTAACCTGAACTAACCTGAACTAACCTTTTTTTTTTTTTTTTTGTTTTTTTTTTTTTTTTTTTTTTTTTTATAGAGGTTAGGGGAATCTGCCAACAGACATCGGGGGCCTGGCTCATAGCGATCTTATGCGCCCCCTTTGTGTCGGGTTGGTGTCTCCGATCGGGAGAGCACCTACCGACTAAACCCCCTGTCCTCTCTTCACCCCTGAGTGTGTGTTCCCCCCCGGCTCGGTTCATCACCATTCCTACGGGGGGGGAGGTGGCATTCTCGACGACTACCTCCGCCATCCTCGTGGAGGTAGGGTTCCCTCAATCCTAATCGCTGTCCGCCTCCACAAGTCCACGTACAGTCCTACCAGCTCTCCTCAAGTTTTCACTTACTCTCTTCGCTTCCATGATCTTACCTATCATGAAAGCAAAGGCGTCCCACTTTCTCTCGCTCTCGACAATCTCTCTACCGATAGAGTTTCGATCCAGGGTGAGTCCGCCCGCCCTGGCTTCCGCTCTATCGGCTTCCCAATGTTGACACTCCCAGAGCGTGTGCTCCGGCGTGTCAGCCATACCGGTTGTTTCGTTCCCGCAGAACCAGCAGTGGTCGCTGCGCTCCGCCCCTATGCGTCGCAGATACTTCCCGAACACGCCGTGCCCGGTGAACATCTGCGACAGGGAAAAACTGGGCTTCGCCCATGCGCACTCGTACCACTGCCTTATGCTAGGCACGAACACCTTCATCCATCCTCCGTACTCGTTCCATTCCCTTTCCCATTCCTGAATTACCCATTCCGACACCTCGTTTTTGTGCTCTCTCCCGCGTTCCCACAGCATTCGTCTCTCCTGCACTCTTATTCTTACAGGAGGGATCTTGGCCAGTGCCAGCACCGCTTCGCCCGGAGCCGTCCGGTAGGCGCACGCCACCCTGAGCGCGAGTCGACGATTGGCTCGCTCCAGTATGCCGTGGTACCTCCGGTACGCCAACTCCGATTGCCAAATCGGAGCCGCGTAGAGCAGGGCTGACGACGCCGCCATGACCATCACCCTCCTCCGTTCGTAACTCAGGCCGTTTGCTCTCGGGAGGATCCCTTCCATTTTCTGGACGATCCTCCCTACCTTTTCGGCTGTTCGTCGGGCGTGTTCGCCGAAGCGGGCATTCCTGCCGAACCACACCCCGAGATACTTCAAATGCTCGACCGTCTCGTAACTTCTTCCATCCATCGCTATTGACAGACTCGTCAGCTTGCGCCTTCCGGCCAGGATCACCATTTCCGTCTTTTCGACGGCCATGCTAAGCCCCTTCCTGCTGAAAGTTTCGGCGACCAGTTGCATGGCCCGCCTGACTCTCGTCTCCAGGATTTCCCCGTTCTTTGCCTCCACCACCAACGCGAGGTCATCCGCGTACGCCACCGGAGTGACGCCCTTTGGATAACCCATCGTCAGCAGCTCGTCGTAGAACAGGTTCCACAAGACGGGACCCAGAACGGACCCCTGGGGAACCCCACACGTCAACTCTCGAACTTCCCCGTTTGGCAACGTCAAAAAACGATTTTGCAGGTATGATTGGATCACTCCAATCAGATACCTGCTCACCCGGGACCTCCTCATCGTTTCGACGATGAGATCCCACGGGGCCGCGTTAAAAGCGTTACGAACATCAATTGTCACCATAACGGAAAAGCCCGCGTGAGCGTAGCTCTTCCCCCTGATCCCCTCGACAATCCGCATGACGGCACCCATGGCGTCCATGGTACACCTGCCCTTCATGAACCCAAACTGCCGCTCACTTATCATACTCAGTTCGTTTGCTTCGTCCAGTAGTCTGGTCTTGATCACTTTCTCTACCACTTTCCCGAGTCCGTCGATGAGACAGATGGGCCGGTAGGAGGTCTCGGCGTCCGGGTTACCCTTCGGTTTCTCCACCAGGGCCAATCGGGCTCTCTTCCAGATTTCTGGGAAACTTCCCGAGGTCAAGATGCGCGATGCGCAATCGGCCATACCCTGGGGCGACGCCCCAAGATACAGCTTCAAGACCTCGTTCGGAATCCCGTCCATCCCCGGGGCCTTACGGCTCCTCAGAGTACCGACCGCCCGGCGAATCTCCTCAGTTGAGACCCGGACCACTTGAGTTTCCCCCGTTTCCCCGGTATCCCAAATGACCCTCTCCTTCGTCGGAAACAGTTCGTCCACCTTCCGAAGCATTTCTGCTTCTGGGAGGTGGCTTCTTTTCAAGTGACCAAGTTTCCCGGCTACGATCTTGTAACCGAGTCCCCAGATGTCCCTTTCTAGCTCGTCACAGAGCCCCTTCCACGACTCTCCCTTGGCCTTCCTAATGGATGCCTTCAAGACCTTTCTTGCCTCGCGCAGGGACGACTGAAGGTCGTCCAGTCCTCGCGGTTCCCGCCGGACTCTCTCTCTCATCACCCTTCTCCGGGCCCTGACGCATTCTCTCCTTTTCTCCGCGATCTCTTCGTTCCACCAATACGCGGCCTTCCGACCTCTACCAGCCCCCTTCTTGCGAAGGCACTGGTTGCAGGCGTGAGTGATGTCCCTCACTATTAGTTCGGGATCATCCGCCACGCCCACATTCTGGTCTTGGTCCACGAACTGCCTCAGTTTCTCCAATCCGCGGCTATCCACTACCCATCCACTCGTCACCCTCTCCGACTTTGCCCCTTGTGCGTGTCCCTCCCCGCCGATGGAGAAAGACACGTACCGGTGCCCGCTTCCGCTCTCCGTCTCGCATTCAACTTTCCAGTCTCTCACCATTCTAAACGCAATCGCTCCCGCCATAGTAATGTCGATCAGCGACCTTCCGTTTCTGTTTCCGAACGTCCACTCCCCCCCTTGATTGAGAGGAGTGAACTCTCCCGCGTCCAGGAAATCCTCCAAGGCAAGACCGTAGGCGTTTCGCGCGACAGAGCCAAAACGCCCACACTTTGCATTTAGGTCCCCAGCGATGAGGACCCTCCTGCCGTTCAATCCCCTCACGTACCCCTCTAACCGAGCGAGGAACGCCTCGAATTCGGCCGTCCTCTTGTTCGGAGAGAAGTACGCTGAGATCAGCGTGATACGCTCCAACCCTACCGCCACGAATCCCCGATCCCTGTGGATGGACTTGACCTTCACGTGGTCGGCTAACCACACGAAGGCGTCGTCGCACCTGTCTCGGATCTCATTCCCTTTCGTTTGGTTCGGCTCTTGACCCAGAACAACGTCGATGCCTCGTTCCTTGACCACCTGGGTCAGTAGATCGGTTGCCAACCGCTTCCTGTCCAGGTTGATCTGGAGGCACCTGAGGTCCCCGATTGCCAATTCTTTGACCACATTCACTCTCCCTCGCTCACGCTACTTGAGGATCACTTACCCCGTTTCCTCCTCTCCTCCTCCAGCAGGAGGGGGCTGCGTCCCCTCCTGCCTCCTGTCGATGGTATCGGACACCACCCCCACCACTTCTCCGCGCAAATCACTCACCCTCGGCACTCCGCGCGCTGCTACTCCGCCCTGTTGCGGGACCTCCCGAGCATCCTTCTCCCCCGAGTTCGGAGGGGATTCTCGGGTCATCCCGCCCCCATCCCCTAGGTCCTTCTCTCCCTCCCCCTCTTTGGGGGGGAGGGAGAGCGTTCCTTCCGTGGTCTCTTGCCCCTCTTTTTGGAGGGTTTTGGTTTCCCCTCGGTGACATCCCCCTGTTCGAGTGTCGTGGTGGGTGTCGGCTTGGCAGCACCCTCCACCCTCTTTTCCCGCCCCCCGCATTCTGGACTCCCCGCACTGTGGCCCTCCGCGCCACAGAGGGGACAAAACCGGGGATACTTGCAATCCGCGGCCCTGTGCCCCTCCCTGGCACATCGAGCGCACAGTTTGGCCCTGTCCACCCCCGTACATCCCCCCGCCCTGTGGCCTATCTCCCAACATCGGAAGCACCTGCCGGAGTCTTTCAACTCCCGCAGGCGGCACCTCCCGATGCCCACCCTGAGGTCGGCGATCCCCCGCACCCTCGCCGCCTCCAACTCCCCCACCACGCGGATCGTGGCAGTTTGGCAACTGCCGAAGCTCTCCCTGAGGCCCACCAGTTTTACCTGGTCCGTCCTCAGAGCGGCCGCAACGGCAACCGCCTCCACCACGTCCACGTCCCTCGCCAGGGCGTCCAAGCCGGTGACCCGGAACGTCACAGATCTCGACCCTTGCCCCGTGCGTACCCTCTCAGCCCCCAGACCCTTGCCCAGGATGGCCTTGAGCTCCTCGCTCTCCTTCGCCCCCCCCTTGGGGAGAGTGAGGAGGACCTCCCCCTTCCTGGTCTCCCGCACGGACCCAATCCTGAGATCTGTACCGCTACGCGACACCAACTCCTTCACCCTCTTGAGGGTGTCCCCATAGGTGGCCCCCGCCTCTCGGGAGACGAACACCACCTCTTCCTCGCGTCCACTCGCCTGGACCTTCGTCCCCTGCGCAGGCAGTATCCTCTCTCCCACATTTTTAGCCGCCGCATACAGGAGGATCCGTATCTCCTCTCCAAGGTCCATGGCCGCCATTTCCATTATCCTCCTAAACTCCCAGGGGTTGGCTCCGTGGACCATCGGGACGACGATCCTGCTCCTCCCCAGTCTCACCATCTCCCTCAGCAGGCTCCTTGTGGCTTCCAGGACCATCCTTGGTCCCGTCCCCTCGAGTTCGCTGAAGAAGATTCTTCTCTCCTGCCTCTCCTCCTGCTCTCCTACTTGCAGGGTGTACCCCTGCAACATAGAAGAGAACCCCCCTTTCCCCTCACTTACCAGCCGTAGCTGCTCCAGCCCTGGGATGAGCTGGAAGGCCCTGGTTCTCGCCGCTTCGTCCTTGGCCCCCACCATCACTCCCAGGTCGGCATCAAATCCGTGCCGATACGGGTCCCCACTCCTGATCTCCGTCGCCACGAAGTCGTCCCTCTCCCATCTGAACCGGAGCGCCTCCTCCATCTTGTCCTCTCGGACCAGCTGGTGAATTTTGCGCCTCCTCTCCTCCTTCCTCAGCTTCGCCTCTCTCCACTCCTCCCACGGCTCGGTCTGGCATCCGACCGTCGCCGTGGTATGCGTGGGGGTTTTCCCCCCTTTACCCACCCCACTTACCTTCGGCGGTCCTCCCTTTTGGGTGTCCCCGTCGTAAGTCATGAGGTCTGAGGACTCAAACCTCCTCTCCTCCAGCCACCTGCGCACAACACTTCCCTGGAACACCTCCACTTGCTTGGCAAGCTTGGAGGTGATGTCCTTAATGTCTCGCTGGGTGTTGCGCTCCATTCGCTTCCCCAGCTCCCCCACCAGGGACGTGATCCCCTCCATGGCTTCTTTTATGACGAAGGCATCGGGGATATCCACAGTCTTCCTCTTCGTCCTCACCTCTCCTGCTGTCCCCTCCTTCCCCTGCTCCTCCCGGTTCATTTCCTCGTCCTTCAGCACCCGCTCCATAGCCAGCTCCTTCTTCTTCCTTTCCTCATTCACTCCATCTCCCTTCTTCTCCTCCTTGGTAGGTGGTGGCGGCGTCCTACTTACTTTGCCCCCCTTCCTAAAGGCGTCCTCCATCTTCTTCGGCTTTTCGCCGGAGCGTTCTTGGCCCTCCCCAGAATCCGTGGGGCCAGCGTGGTCCACCGGGGCTTTCACCCGGTCGGAGACCACGGCGGGATTTTTACCCGCTTGGGGTACTCGTTTTTTTTGATCGCTCATCATTAAAAAAAAAAATTTTTAACACACACGTCACTCTCATCCAGGTAAGTAAAAGGTAAGTATGTGGGAATTAGGATTGGTTTTCTTAGGATTTTCAGGTAAGTTTTGTGGACACTCCGAGGAGTTGGCTTTTCCGGGAATCAGGTAAGTAGGACGAATTGCACTTTGGGATATAAGTACAATTCCAGCTTAGGTATCCGCAGGTTCGCCACACCTGTATCCAGTGGATGAGTCTGGACCCTCACGGAGCCGCTAGGAACTGGACCACCCCCAGCCACGCATCCCGTCGGCGCGCACTCCACCTTAGGATTAGGGAGGTATTTATAGTGGCCTCACCACCCGACCCCGAAGGATCCCCGCTCACCCAACTCACCCCAGTAGAAACAGTATTTCTACCATTCCACCAGTTAGAGCAGATGTTTACGGTCTGATCTTTGGATAGGACAAATAAGGATTCTCCTTAGAGCGGAAGTTTTCAGGAATAAAGGTAAGTTGGAGGAAACTGCACTTTGGTAGGTAAGTACAATTTCAGCTGAAGTTCCGCAGACTCGCCACGTCTGTCTTCACAGGGTGAATCTTCACGGGGTCGCTCGGAGCTGGACTTCCCTCCAGCCTTGCACCCCTTCGGCACGCACCACACCTTGGGAATTGGGAGGTAGTTATAGTGGCCTCACCACTCGATCTCCTAGGAGCTCCCCACTCTTCCAATTTGCCCCGTCAAGACAACATTTCTGCCATCTTACCAGGACAAACCCGAAGTTTACGGTATGATGAGCTGGTCCACGGCAGAAGTTTTCGTTCCGGACTTGCAAGTTTTAAATTGCAGCCATCACTTATCACTCCCACTAACCAAAGCCCCGCAAAGAGCCTTGGCCGTTCCCCTATCCGCCACCCGGGGGACGCGCCTGATAGGTTGCTCAACCCACAGGAACCTGAACTAACCTGAACTAACCTGAACTAACCTGAACTAACCTGAACTAACCTGAACTAACCTGAACTAACCTTTTTTTTTTTTTTTTTTTTTTTTTTTTTTTTTTTTTTATAGAGGAGGGAAACCTTCATAGGTACCCGGCCTGTTGTTCTGGCGACCGGGTTATGTGGGATTCGTCCCTGAATGGGACGCCTACCCACTAAAACCCTCCTCTCTTCACCCTGGTTCCCCCCCGGAACCGCCGCTAAGCATTACTTCAGGGGGGGGGGGGTATTTCCCTTGACTACCCCACCCCCCCAAAGGGCGGGGCAGCCAGTCGTCTCTTTCTTTCCTCTTCTCTAGCCCTTCTCAAAGCCCTTCTAAATGCCTCACATTTTCCTGTTCCTGTCCTATGTCCCTTTTCATTACAAATCCCACACATGTCCTCCCCTTTGCAATCCTGTCCCTTATGACCTTCTTCGCCACACACAAAACAGCACCTCGATCTGTCCTTCCCTGTACATTCTCTAGCTTCATGCTCAAATCCCCAACATTTATAACACCTTTTCACCTCCAGTCTTTTCTCCATTCTGCATCTCACATATCCGATTCTGATGTATGGGTCCTTCATCAATTCATCCGCCACTTTCTCGCCCATAACCACTGTCACCGCCTGTGTGTCCCATTTATTTGCCCTCATGTCCCCCAAAGAAAAGTCATCCTCACTCAGTCCTATAACTCTCGTCATTATCGCCTGCTTTACCTCTTTTCTCCCTGTAGTAATCTCCATTCCTCTTATGTGTATGGCAACCCTTTTTGTTTTAGGTCCCATAACTCTCACTTTCGTCCTCAACTGCCACTCTATCGCACTCTTGATCTCCTTGACGCATCCTACATCACTTCCCATTGTCATTAGAATTTTCCCTTCTTTCGTTGTTCTCAGGCCATTTATTTCCTTGTTTCCTCCCTTATATTTTATTGATTTCTTTATTTCACCCATCGTTGTCTCCAAGTCTTCCCCACTCACCCGGTACACCACTAGAGCGTAACTTTTCCTTTTTCTTCCTCTATTTATCTCTTCTTCTTCCCGTCCGTCCGTATAGATCATGACCTGAGTTGTTCCGTTTTTAAACACCGCTTCTATTATTTTTCTTAGTCTCTCAACACTCATCCCCTCAATTCTATGCATTGCCACCCACTCGTCGTCCACAGTTTCTGTTTTAAGTTTGTATAAGTTTTCCCAAAGTTCTTCCTCCTTATCAGTAAGTCCAATTCTTATAATTTTCTGTCTTAATTGTTTCTCCCCCACCCCAGATTTGAAGTTATGAAGTTGCTCAACCACCACAAAATCTTCCTCACATTCCATTAATTCCGGATACCTTCTTCTATATTCGGCTTGCACTCCCTTTTCCATCTTAGTATCTCCCATCTCAACCATCACTACCTTCACCGTTGTCATTTTACTGTTCAATGGATTCCCAATTTTAATTTCCGTATTTATAAAAGTCGATTCAAGCCAATTATTTTCAACAATATTTTTAAAATCCTCATAATTATTAATACCATCTATACTTTCAATATCCCCTTCTTTATTTGTTTGAGTTGCTTGTTCTACCGTTCCTATTTTTTCTGTTTGTACATCAGCATCGTTAATCGTTTTATCCGCCTTCTCGTATTTATTGTTTTCTAGCCAGTCCTTAATTATATTTCTTTCGAATACTTTCTTTTGTTTTCCTAATTGTTTGCAAATTTCTTTGATATCCCTATGAGTGCTTTTTTCTATTTTATTTTCTAAATTTTTAATTAACCCCTTAACCCTTTCTATTGTTTCCATCAGAATAAATACTTCTACGCTTTCTTTTTTCTTATATGGTTCTTCCCCGATGCATCTCTCCAATTCAACCCTCAACACCCTCGAGCAAACTTGGCCCCCCCCAGAATCCATGGGGCCAGCGCCGGCCACCGGGGCTTCCACCCGGTCGGAGCCGACGGCGGGACTATCACCCGCCTGGGGTACTCTAATGTTTTGCTTACTCATTTCGCCCTTTTGTGTGTCTCTCTTAGTCGGTCTCCCCCTCCTCTGACCTCTCCAGCAGGAATCCTACTGGAGAAGACAGAAGAGTCGGAAACGTGAAGCCCCCCCACCACGACAAGGTGGAGACACCGCAGGGGGGAACCTGAACTAACCTGAACTAACCTGAACTAACCTGAACTAACCTGAACTAACCTGAACTAACCTGAACTAACCTGAACTAACCTGAACTAACCTGAACTAACCTGAACTAACCTGAACTAACCTGAACTAACCTGAACTAACCTGAACTAACCTGAACTAACCTGAACTAACCTGAACTAACCTTTTTTTTTTTTTTTTTTTTTTTTTTATAGAGGAGGGAAACCTTCATAGGTACCCGGCCTGTTGTTCTGGCGACCGGGTTATGTGGGATTCGTCCCTGAATGGGACGCCTACCCACTAAAACCCTCCTCTCTTCACCCTGGTTCCCCCCCGGAACCGCCGCTAAGCATTACTTCAGGGGGGGGGTGGTATTTCCCTTGACTACCCCACCCCCCCAAAGGGCGGGGCAGCCAGTCGTCTCTTTCTTTCCTCTTCTCTAGCCCTTCTCAAAGCCCTTCTAAATGCCTCACATTTTCCTGTTCCTGTCCTATGTCCCTTTTCATTACAAATCCCACACATGTCCTCCCCTTTGCAATCCTGTCCCTTATGACCTTCTTCGCCACACACAAAACAGCACCTCGATCTGTCCTTCCCTGTACATTCCCTAGCTTCATGCTCAAATCCCCAACATTTATAACACCTTTTCACCTCCAGTCTTTTCTCCATTCTGCATCTCACATATCCGATTCTGATGTATGGGTCCTTCATCAATTCATCCGCCACTTTCTCGCCCATAACCACTGTCACCGCCTGTGTGTCCCATTTATTTGCCCTCATGTCCCCCAAAGAAAAGTCATCCTCACTCAGTCCTATAACTCTCGTCATTATCGCCTGCTTTACCTCTTTTCTCCCTGTAGTAATCTCCATTCCTCTTATGTGTATGGCAACCCTTTTTGTTTTAGGTCCCATAACTCTCACTTTCGTCCTCAACTGCCACTCTATCGCACTCTTGATCTCCTTGACGCATCCTACATCACTTCCCATTGTCATTAGAATTTTCCCTTCTTTCGTTGTTCTCGGCCATTTATTTCCTTGTTTCCTCCCTTATATTTTATTGATTTCTTTATTTCACCCATCGTTGTCTCCAAGTCTTCCCCACTCACCCGGTCCACCACTAGAGCGTAACTTTTCCTTTTTCTTCCTCTATTTATCTCTTCTTCTTCCCGTCCGTCCGTATAGATCATGACCTGAGTTGTTCCGTTTTTAAACACCGCTTCTATTATTTTTCTTAGTCTCTCAACACTCATCCCCTCAATTCTATGCATTGCCACCCACTCGTCGTCCACAGTTTCTGTTTTAAGTTTGTATAAGTTTTCCCAAAGTTCTTCCTCCTTATCAGTAAGTCCAATTCTTATAATTTTCTGTCTTAATTGTTTCTCCCCCACCCCAGATTTGAAGTTATGAAGTTGCTCAACCACCACAAAATCTTCCTCACATTCCATTAATTCCGGATACCTTCTTCTATATTCGGCTTGCACTCCCTTTTCCATCTTAGTATCTCCCATCTCAACCATCACTACCTTCACCGTTGTCATTTTACTGTTCAATGGATTCCCAATTTTAATTTCCGTATTTATAAAAGTCGATTCAAGCCAATTATTTTCAACAATATTTTTAAAATCCTCATAATTATTAATACCATCTATACTTTCAATATCCCCTTCTTTATTTGTTTGAGTTGCTTGTTCTACCGTTCCTATTTTTTCTGTTTGTACATCAGCATCGTTAATCATTTTATCCGCCTTCTCGTATTTATTGTTTTCTAGCCAGTCCTTAATTATATTTCTTTCGAATACTTTCTTTTGTTTTCCTAATTGTTTGCAAATTTCTTTGATATCCCTATGAGTGCTTTTTTCTATTTTATTTTCTAAATTTTTAATTAACCCCTTAACCCTTTCTATTGTTTCCATCAGAATAAATACTTCTACGCTTTCTTTTTTCTTATATGGTTCTTCCCCGATGCATCTCTCCAATTCAACCCTCAACACCCTCGAGCAAACTTGGCCCCCCCCAGAATCCATGGGGCCAGCGCCGGCCACCGGGGCTTCCACCCGGTCGGAGCCGACGGCGGGACTATCACCCGCCTGGGGTACTCTAATGTTTTGCTTACTCATTTCGCCCTTTTTTGTGTCTCTCTTAGTCGGTCTCCCCCTCCTCTGACCTCTCCAGCAGGAATCCTACTGGAGAAGACAGAAGAGTCGGAAACGTGAAGCCCCCCCACCACGACAAGGTGGAGACACCGCAGGGGGGAACCTGAACTAACCTGAACTAACCTGAACTAACCTGAACTAACCTGAACTAACCTGAACTAACCTGAACTAACCTGAACTAACCTGAACTAACCTGAACTAACCTGAACTAACCTGAACTAACCTGAACTAACCTGAACTAACCTGAACTAACCTGAACTAACCTGAACTAACCTGAACTAACCTGAACTAACCTTTTTTTTTTTTTTTTTTTTTTTTTTTTTTTTTTTTTCCCGTGGAGAAATCTTTTATAGACGAAGGGGCCCCAGGTGTCTATGGGCCCCAACAGTGTTGGACTCCCTCCCCCAATGGGAGATCTAC
Organism: Euwallacea fornicatus; assembly: GCF_040115645.1. Classification (NCBI taxonomy): domain Eukaryota; kingdom Metazoa; phylum Arthropoda; class Insecta; order Coleoptera; family Curculionidae; genus Euwallacea; species Euwallacea fornicatus. The sequence continues at coordinate 158,646 of NW_027096080.1, read as the reverse complement.
CAACCAAAACTCCACGTATTACTCCTTTCTGCGCCCTTGTCCAGAACCGCCTCACGGCATTGTTGGACATTGCACTCCTGTAGTGCTGGGCTATAAATTCCTCCTTAATTTATTATTATTTAATACTATTATTATTTTTACTTTTATTTATTTATTTTTTCATTTTATTTTATTTATTATTAATTATTATTATTATTATTTTTTAATTATTTATTCTTATTATTATTATTATTTTTTTTTTTTTCAGATATCCATCGGCCTCAGTTCCTGCTACCACGATGTTCATCCTCCAGCTTCTGTTTCATTATTTTTTCCACTAATTTTTCTATTTTGTTCCAGGTATCCGCCGATTTCAGCATTTCCTGAATAAGATTGTTCACCTGCAGTTTTATATTAATTTGTGCTTCGACATCTTGTCTCTCTTTGGACCATTTATCGCAATAGAACATGGTATGTTCAGCAGTATCTTCAGTTATATTACAATATCTACATGTTGTTCTGTCACTTTTTTTAATGTTGTGTTTATATACTTCAAAACATCCATGCCCTGTTAATATTTGTGTTGTGTAATATGTTAGTTCGCCATGTTTTTTTTCCAGCCAGGGTTTTATATTTGGTATCAATTTTCTAGTCCACTCTGAGGTTTCTCCATTTTCCCATACTTGCTGCCATCTTAGAATACTGTTTTCTCTTTCTAGTTTTTTGTCTCTATCCGTCATTCCCATAGTTTTCGCGCGTTCTTCGGCTAAAATATCCATTGGAATCATCCTTGCAAGAACGAGGATTCCGTCCGTTGGTACCGTCCGGTAAGCTCTCGTAGTTCTAACAGCCATAATTCTCTGCATACTGAGTAATTTTTTCCTGTATTTTTCCACCTTACAGGCTTGGTTCCATACGGGTGCCGCGTACAGTGCGATAGATTCTGCTACTGTGGCTAGGATTCTTCTTTTCCCTTCCGAAGGTCCCTTGGTTCGGGGCATCAACCGGAGAAGCGCAGAAGCAGCTTTCTGCGCTTTCTCTGTCGCATACAAGATATGTTTCCCAAAATTTAAATGTTTATCAAGAACTACGCCCAAATACTTTACTTGATCTTGTGGTTGGATCTCTATATCCCCAATATTAAATTTAACATTTTTATATTTTTTTCTTCCTGATAACATTATGGCTTCAGTTTTTTCAGGTGCGACTTCTAGCTGGTTTTCATCCATCCATTCGCAGATTCTACGCAGGGCTTCATTACCCAGGTAGGTTATATTTTCTACTGTTTTAGCCGTGAGAACCACCGCAAGATCGTCAGCGAAAGCCACCGTTTCGACCCCGCGAGGCATATCAATGGACAGCACCCCGTCATATAACATATTCCAGAGGACTGGGCCCAGCACCGACCCCTGAGGGACCCCTGCAGTGGTACGTATTTGAGTCACCGAATCAATTTCTATTTCCCTATTTCTTAAATAATTATCTATTATTTTTTGCAGATACCCTGGTATGTTTCTTCTTGACAACTCTCTCTTAATTAAGTTCCAGTTTGCGGTATTAAAAGCATTTCTGACATCAATCGTGATCAACGCACAGAAATTTCTAGTTTTAAAAGTTTTACCCATTTCTTTTTTTGCAATGCCACAAATGAATTGAATCGCGTCTATGGTGGATCTATTTTCTCTAAAACCAAATTGTCTATCGTTTAATCGCTGTTCCCCTTGTAGTTTTTCTTTTATTCTCATACAAATTAGTTGTTCAAATAATTTTCCCATTGTGTCTAGAAGACATATAGGTCGATATTTAGTAGGTTCCTCTTTACTTTTTTTAGGTTTTTCTAGTAGTACAATTTTAGAAATTTTCCATTCATGTGGGTACTCCCCCTTTTTTAGTATATTATTTAATATTTGTAGCATATAGTTAGGTTCTAGATTTACAATTAATTTAATTAATTCAGAAGGAATTCCATCTCTACCCGGTGCCTTTTTGTTCTTCATTTTATTTCCAGCTTTTTTCAGTTCTTCAAGTGTGAAGGGGATAATTTGTGTATCTATGTTGTTTAGTTGGAAGTTTTGTTCATTCGTTTCCAAGAAGAGATCTCTCACTATTTTTATTTTTGTTTCTCTGTCAATAGGTCTATTTTCAAGAATCTTTTTCGTAACTATTTTATATCCATTTCCCCAAACGTCATTATTTATTTCTTCGCACACTTTATCCCACTGTTCGTCCTTAGATTTTAGGATAGCTTTCTTTAATTCTAACTTGGCCTTTTTGTATTTACTTTTTAGTTCTTCAAATTCTTCGATGGTTGCTCTTCTCCTCTTTGCTAACATAACTCTTCTATTTTTTATACACTTTTTCCTCAGTTCGTTTATATGTGCGCTCCACCAATATACTTGTTTTTTATATTTTTTTACTTTTTTTGGTATAGATGACTCACAAGCTGCTATAAGATTTCTTTTTAAACTGATATTTGTATGTTCTGTATCCACTTTAACTAATTCTCGGAATTTTTTACTAAACTTATCTATTTTTATATGTTTCAGGTTCCACCGAGGAATACGTGTCTCGACTGCCTCTACGGTACGATGTTTCTCAATCTCAAAATATATGTATTTATGATCACTTAAAGACTCCTCTTCCATGACATGCCAATTCTTCACTTTACCTGCAAGATTTTCGCTGCTGAGTGTGAGATCAATGATGGAAGAACTTTGGAATTTTTCGAAGGTAGGTGTATTGCCTATATTCTGAATTATCAATCTGTTTTGTGCTATGAATTCCCGCATTACCAGCCCTTTTTTATCAGTTTTTGTTTCACCCCAATCAGATGCTTTTGCGTTAAAATCGCCTGCGAATATTTTATTGCCGTCATGTTTACTGATGTTTGTTATTTTTTCCAGGTACTTATTAAAATCCGCAGGATTCAATTTTGGAGTTGCATAGCAACAATAAATAGTAAGATTCTCTATTTTAACATACACTATTCCTGCTTCTGACCCATGTTCCTTAACAGGTAGATCATCTGCAAAGATTCCTATTGCCGCCACCGACAGCTCATCTGTATACCACCTCGTGCTGTTCACAGCTTTTTTATTTGGTTCTGTTAATATTGCAATATCAATTTTATTTTGTTTTATTGTCTGGCTTAATAAGTCCATCGCCCTTTTATCTGTGTTTAAATTAATTTGTAGTATACGTATATGTTTTTGGTTCATTTTTAAAGATAAATATATTATTTGATTAATTTATATATTTTTATTTATTATTTATTATTTTTTATGCAATTTCTATCACCTTAGCTTCGTCTTCATCGATTTCAGCTATTTTATCGACATCTCTTTTGTTTAAATTTTTTTTGGTTTTTGATAATGCCCTTTTATACTCCCTGCATTTACCTCGTCCCGTGATATGGCCCGCTGCGTCGCATAGCACGCAATATTCCATTCCTTCGCATTCCTTTTCTAAGTGGCCCTCTTTCGCGCATTTTCGGCACAATCTTGTTCTGTCTAGCCCCCTACATTCTTTCGCCACGTGATCGAACTGCCAACACTTAAAGCATCTTTTAACGTTAATCGTTTTTTCCATTTGACACGTAACCATTCCAATTCTGATGTCTTCATCCAGTAATTTTTGCACATGTTCTTTCTTTATTGTTACAACTGCTGTTTGTGTTCCACGATCATTTTCTCTCAGGTCGCTAACTCGTAGGTCATCATTTCCAACTCCTAGTATATTTTTCATAGCTTCCAGAACTTCTTCTTTTTTTGTTATGCCATCTATGCCTTTAATAAATAATGTTTCTTTATTTTCTTGAGTACCTAATTCTATCATTTTTCCTGTATCAGACTTTTCTATTTTTTGTTTGATTTTATTTACAGCATTTTTGTCCTTATCTATAGCAATAAGCATTTTTCCATCTTTTGTTTTTCGTATTGTCTTAATTTTTTTTATTTCTTCACTATTTTCAAGTGATTTTTTTATATTTTCTAATGTCTTTTTATAATCATTGTTTGTATCAATTAATAATCCATATGTATTCCTTTCAGTAGTTTTTTTGTTATTTCATTATATTTAGGCGTAGTTTTCTGAATTGTTGTATATGTCGGAGATTTATTAGCCCTTAAGTTTAGAAATGTAAAATTCTAGTTAGCAATAAGGTTGAAGAGCAGGCTGACAGCTTTATCGCGGAGATAAAGTACTGTCGAACGAGGTCGCTACCACCAAGGGCGAAATCGAGGGGCCATGTGTGCGAACCTTCGTGGGAAACAGGGACTAACAGGTACTTTTATCCCTCGAATTTGAAGGACTCGCGAGATCTGGGAAACCAGAAACCGAAAGGGACAGGCAGATTAGATTGGCAAGTGACGAGAAGCGCTTGTGTGGTAGCGAATTCGTTGGCTTTGCCCTTCTTCTATTCTTGCTATTGAAATAAAAACTAACTATATTGCATCATCATGGAAAACCTTCCTGTTGATGCTCCGACATCAGAAGTGGGATTCAACCGCGAACAAGGTGATAGTGCTCAGTGGCGTGCTTTGTTCGAAGCCCAAAACAAAAACATGTTAGAGTTGATAAAGGCAGTGCGATTTCCTCAGCCCAGTGTCTCCAACGCGCCAATTGTGTCGTTACCAAAGTTCAACCCGGACAACCCCGACTCGGACGCTGATGCTTGGTCTACCACCGTGGAAATGTGTTTTTCGGGAAACCCATTGAAGGGAGGCGAACTAGTTTTGGCACTAAGTAGCGCTTTGGAAGGAAATGCTTCCCAGTGGTTGTCGCAAATATGTTTTCCCGATATTACGTGGGCTCAATTTAAGGAACTATTCATAGAACGGTTTCGAGGTTCTGAAACCCCTGCTGCCACCCTTATCAATTTACTAAACAGTCGCCCAAGGGATAATGAATGTCTCTCGGTCTACACCAGCCGGCTGATCACATCATTGATGTCAAGATGGAAAACAATGGATACAGAAGAAATCGCTGTATCATTGGTCCTGGCTCATGTGGCACAGTTTGACAGTCGGCTACAACGTATGTCTTTCACCACAAAGGTAACAACCAGGCAAGAGCTACACCAAGAGTTGAAAGCATGCTCTTTTAAACGGAAGAATCTTCCCGAACCATCCAAGTTCGAAAACAAAAGGACAAAATATCCTGGTATAAAATGCCATTCTTGTGGTAAACTTGGGCATAAAATGGCAGAGTGTAGAGTAAAGAAAGACAGATCAAAATTACCTTCAAGCAGCAAGGGAACGACTGATAGTATGTTGACCTCAAGGGGAAAAACTACTTGTTTTAAGTGCGGGGAAGTAGGCCATATTTCTACAGTGTGTCCCAAAAACACTAGTGAAAAGCGAGTAAATGTGTGTAGTGTGATGGAGCCCATTGGCAAGCTCGTGCAATCTGGTGAGTCGTATCCATTTTGTTTCGATTCAGGCGCTGAATGTTCTCTGATAAAAGAGACTGTAGCACGAAAATTTTCAGGCAAGAGATATAATAACTTAGTAGTCCTAAAGGGTATAGGTAACGCTAACGTTAATAGTACCTTACAGATACTAAGTCAGGTACAGATAGACGATTTCTTTTTGGAAATATTGTTCCACGTCATTCCTGATGATTGTCTAAAACATGACATACTGATAGGTCGAGATCTTATCGTTCAAGGCTTTAACATTAGCATTACGCAGGACAGTTTAATTATCTCTAGAAGTAAAGTCACAAACATTTTGGAAGTTAAAGAATTAAATATCAGTAATGTTGATACCGAACTAATTGGCGAAGAAAAGGATCAATTATTGGGTGTTCTGACTAAATTTTCCGAATATTTTATAAATGGGTTTCCGCGTACGCACGTTACTACTGGTTGGCTTGAAATACGTCTCAATGACCCTAACAAAACTGTACAAAGGCGCCCTTATCGACTCAGTGCTGGCGAAAGGGAAATTGTGAGAATTAAAATTAAGGAACTACAAAAATGCGGCATTGTCCGTCCTAGTTCGTCACCTTTTGCTAGTCCTATGTTACTTGTTAAAAAGAGAAACGGTTCTGATCGTCTTTGTGTGGACTATCGTGAACTCAATGCTAACACGGTAGCTGATAAATATCCCCTACCTTTGATTTCAGACCAAATTGCTCGACTTCAAGGGGCAAAATATTTTACTTGTTTAGATATGGCGAGTGGTTTTCACCAAATACCCATCCATCCCGATTCGATAGAACGTACGGCATTTGTAACACCTGATGGTCAATACGAGTTCTTAGTCATGCCGTTTGGCTTAAAAAATGCCCCCTCGGTGTTTCAACGGGCAGTTATGAAAGCGTTGGGTGATCTTGCATACTCGTACGTTATTGTCTATATGGACGATATACTGATTGTCGCCTCTACTATTAGCGAATCAATTGAGAGATTGCAAAGGGTACTTGAAACCCTTACGAAGGCGGGATTTTCATTTAACGTAGAGAAATGTTCTTTCCTCAAGACCAAAATTGAATATCTTGGATATGAAGTTGAGGGAGGTAAGATTAGTCCTAATCCTCGTAAAGTTCAGGCGTTGGTTGATTTACCCCCTCCCCGTACGGTGACTCAGGTGAGACAATTTATTGGGCTTGCATCTTACTTCAGACAGTTTATCGCTAAGTTCTCATTAATCATGAAACCGCTATATTCTTTAACTTGCAAAGACGATAGTTTTAAATGGGAACCGAGGCACGAAGAACTACGGCAGAAGATTGTCTCGATTCTAACGAATAAACCTATCCTGACAATTTTTTGCCCCGACTACCCCATAGAATTGCACACGGATGCTAGTTCTGACGGATATGGTGCCATTCTATTGCAGAAAATTGACAATAAAAGGAGAGTAGTCGAGTATTATAGTAAGAGAACTTCCCCATGCGAGTCAAGATATCATTCATATGAACTAGAGACTCTAGCCGTCTTCAACTCCATAAAGCATTTTCGCCATTATTTATTCAACAATAAGTTTGTAGTATATACTGACTGCAACTCCCTAAAAGCATCTCGGACAAAGATTGATTTAACACCAAGGGTACACCGCTGGTGGGCTTATCTACAGTCCTTTGATTTTGATATAGAGTATAGAGAAGGGAAACGTATGGCTCATGTAGATTTTCTTTCTCGAAACCATCCTACTCAACCTTTGTCAATTTTAAACAGAATCCAAGAAAAGCGCGTAAACATTGCAGAAATTTCCGAAAATTGGCTTCTTTCAGAACAACAAAGAGACGATGAAGTAAAATCGATTATTTCGCGATTACATAATGATGACATACCCGATCAGATAGGTAAAACATATGAACTAAGGCGTGGCATTCTTTATCGGAAAGTTCAACGGAACGCAAAATCACGTTGCCTACCTATAGTCCCCCGAGCTTTCAGGTGGTCAGTGATTAATCACATTCATGAGTCGGTAATGCATTTGGGGTGGGAGAAAACTCTTGACAAGGTATACGAACATTATTGGTTCGAAAACATGTCAAAATACGTTAGGAAATTTGTCGAAAATTGTATAACTTGCAAAGTATCAAAACCGTCGTCTGGCAAGATCCAAGCTGAGTTACACCCTATCACTAAAGTGGCCATACCGTGGCACACTGTACATATCGATATAACTGGCAAATTAAGTGGGAAAAGCGACTTAAAAGAATATGTAATTGTTTTGATCGACGGCTTTACCAAATATGTTTTACTACACCATACCCTTAATATCGATACGGGTAGCTGTATCGAATCTTTAAGACGTTTGATATCCTTGTTTGGTGTCCCTACTCGTGTTATAGCCGACCAGGGTAGGTGTTTTGCGAGTAAGGAGTTCCGTAATTTCTGTACTTCGAAAAAAATAAACCTGCATCTAATAGCAACCGGATCTAGCCGTGCGAACGGGCAAGTTGAGAGAGTGATGGGTACACTCAAAAATATGTTTACAGCAGTAGAAACCTCGAATCGATCTTGGCAAGATGCACTAGACGAAATTCAATTAGCCTTAAATTGTACTACCAACCGTGTGACAAAGGCTAGTCCTTTGGAACTGTTAATTGGTAAGACAGCAAGACCGACAGGTCTAGTCCCTTATGAAGACAATGAAACCATTGTGGATGTAACTGAACTTCGATCTAGGGCTACCAGTTTTATGCAACAAAATGCACAATATGATAAGGAAAGGTTCGATAGTAATAAATCTGAGGTCGTTAAATTTAAAGCTGGTGATCACGTTCTTCTTCGAAACGAAGAACGGCATCAAACTAAGTTAGACCCTAAGTACAAAGGTCCATTCGTCATCACAGATGTTCTTGAAGGTGACAGATATAATTTAAAGTCTTTGTCTAATAATAGAACTTATAAATATTCCCATGAAAGTCTGAGAAAGTTACCGGAGAACAACCTTCCTGGTGATGATGATAGTGTTGGAACAGACGCTATGGATCGGTTTTGTTGAGGATAATTATCACATGTATCGCAATAGTCGCAAGTGCAAACATATGTAGTTTGATCATGGCGCGGCAAAGTTGTGCTAATGTGATATTAGTCCGGAAGGTCATGGCGACCGGAATGCACCTAGCTGTGTGAGCTATGGTATAGAGTACCGTGGAGTACTGTTGGGTATAGTGGCAAGAGCCGCAGTGTGTGAGGTCTTGGAGACCTTAAGGTACATAGTCGAATGGGGTATGGTAGAGAGTGCTGTGGAGCACTGCTGCTACATATGCTTGGTAGGACTATGGTACATGGTCGGTACGGTTAGGTACCGTTGAGGACCTGTCAAAAATTGGTTTGGCACGATAAGATCAGCGTGGCTGATGAGTAGAGGGATCCTAGTTGTCATGGTGAAGGAAGGGTTGTTTGAAGGTGATTTAAGGCTGATGATGAGATATTTAAATAATGACGGTCATAATAGTAAATAAATTCGATTTAACGCCTTGAGATAATACTGTGGTGATTAAGGATGGACACCTTTGTGATTTACTGTGGGTACCTTTTTCGGTTAGCAGAAATATAACAGTTTTTGTTTTTTTACAGACACACCCGAGGACGTGTGATTTGTCAGGTTGGCCGTGTCGGAGATTTATTAGCCCTTAAGTTTAGAAATGTAAAATTCTAGTTAGCAATAAGGTTGAAGAGCAGGCTGACAGCTTTATCGCGGAGATAAAGTACTGTCGAACGAGGTCGCTACCACCAAGGGCGAAATCGAGGGGCCATGTGTGCGAACCTTCGTGGGAAACAGGGACTAACAGGTACTTTTATCCCTCGAATTTGAAGGACTCGCGAGATCTGGGAAACCAGAAACCGAAAGGGACAGGCAGATTAGATTGGCAAGTGACGAGAAGCGCTTGTGTGGTAGCGAATTCGTTGGCTTTGCCCTTCTTCTATTCTTGCTATTGAAATAAAAACTAACTATATTGCATCATCATGGAAAACCTTCCTGTTGATGCTCCGACATATATATTATGGCCGTTGTTTGCGTTTTGTGAAAAATACTTTCTACTATTTTTCTAAATTCGTTTAATTCTATAGTATTTATGTGGTGTAGAATAATCACGTCTTCGTTTTTTATTTCTTGTTTAACTTTTTGTAACTGATTCCATATATCTTCGCCCGTCCCTGTGTATGTTATTTTGATTATCTTTTTTTCTTTTATTTCAGTTTGTCCTTTCATTGATACCTTCGTATTATATTGTATCACTTCAAAGTCTTCCTGAGTTTCAAGAAGTTCCGGGAATCTATCTTTATACAATTTTTGAATACTTTTCTGCATGTCTTTATCATCTGGTTCTACTATTACGATTTTTGTATATATATCTTTCGCGTCCAAAGGATTTCCAACTATAACTTCTGTATTACAAAACACTTTGTCTGGCCATTTACTAACTTTACACTGTTTCAGATCCTGATAGTTACTGAAGGTTGCAGGGTCTAGGATTTCTCCTCCATCAGCAATCCAGGGTGTTTGTGTGCCCTGGTTGCATGTTTCAGGTTTTATAACTACTTGGATATCTGCATCATAAGTTGGTATTTTAGGAGTTTCATATTTATGTTTTTGTAGCCACTCTTTGATCATTTTTCTTCCAAATATATCTACTTGTCTTTTCATTTTGTCAGCAATCTCTCTTATCTCTCTCTTTGTGTTGTTATTATTTTGAATCACTTTTTCCAATTGTGCCATTTGTTTTGTTAGTTCGCCTATTGCTTCGACCAATGTAAATGCCTCCGGGCTCTCGACCACGTTTAGGACATCCAATACACTGTCATTTAAAGATGTATCTAATACTTTTCTCTTTTTAGGTAATCCACTCAGCGAATTAGACCTTCTGTGTTCCATCAAGTTAAAAAACCCTCTGTTTCTGAGTGTTCCTCCTCCCGAGGAGCCACCAACCTCGCAAGTTCCAGTATCAGACGCAGCAATGCGCCCCTGGGTCCCCAGGCGCATTGAGTCGCACGCATTCGGTGAAAAGTTGGCCCCCCCAGAATCCGAGGGCCTGCGCACCGAGCTGTCCGAGGACAACGAGGAACGGCGGGATTCTCCACTAGACGTGGTACCCGCCTGGGGTAATTTATTTTTCTTTTCATCCATTTTTTTTTTTTTTTTTTTTTTGGGTTTTAGATTGCCTAACGCCTCCACTTTGGCGCCGGTCCACCTTTCCATAGCATTTGTCGTCATAAAAGATCCGTCCGATGTGGGCCAACTTTAGTTTCGGAGATTCACCATTGACCTGTCCAGCAAGGGAGACCCTAATTGGAAACAAAGTTCCCGCTGGCATAGCTCTCTGGATCATTACCTCCTACTCAGCCTCCAAACCACGACAAGGTATTGGCCCTTGATGGAGGAACCTGAACTAACCTGAACTAACCTGAACTAACCTGAACTAACCTGAACTAACCTGAACTAACCTTTTTTTTTTTTTTTTTTTTTTTTTTTTTTTTTTTTTTTTTTTCCCGAGGAGGGGGAATCTTCTTAAGACACCCGGCCTGGTCCACGACCGGGTAGTGTGGGATTCGACCGACCATTACGTCGCCCGCCTACCCACTAAACCCACCTCCCCTCTTCTGCCCCGGGACTACCTTTCGGTATTACTTCAGGGCTTCCTCGCTCCCTCGGACTAGGTACGGACACGGTTCCGCACCCCACTCTTCTTCCTCTCGTTCTCTTTTGCAATCTTGGCCCTCAAGATCTTCTCTATCAGGCCCTCAAACGCTACCCACTTGCTCTTACTTTCCACCAGCTCGTTCCCTATCGTGCTTCGGTTCAGGTCGAGTCCCCCCGCCCTTGCCTCGGCGCGATAGCCCTCCCACTCCGGACACATCCACAGCGTGTGCTCCGGTGTGTCCTCTCTTTCGTTACAAAACCAACATTCACTACTTCTCTCCACTCGTATCCGCTTCAGGTATTTCCCGAACACGCCGTGTCCGGTGAAAACCTGAGCCAACATGTACCCGCTTTTCGTCCATTCGCACTCGTACCAGTCGCGGATCCGGGGTACGAAGGTCTTTATCCAACCCTCGTACTTCTCCCATTCCCGCTCCCACTCGTTCATTGCCCATTCCTTCGCTCCACTTTTTCCCCCTTCCCACATCATACTTCTTTCCTTCACTCTGATTTTCACCGGAGGTATTTTGGCCAATGCCAGCACCGCGTCGGTCGGTGCCGTCCTGTAGGCGCTAGACACACGGAGCGCGAGCAGACGATTCGCTCTCTCCAGCATGGCCGCGTACCTTCCGTACTCCAGTTCTGTTCGCCAGACCGGAGCCGCGTACAGCATGACCGAGGATGCCGCCATCACCATCAACCTCCTCCTTTCATACGCCAATCCACTCGCTCTAGGCAGTATGCCTTCGAGTTTCCCTATCACCTTAGTAACCTTTTCGGCGGTCCGACGTACGTGCTCGCCGAAACGAGCATTTCTGCCGAACCACACTCCCAGGTACTTCACGCATTCCTTCGTCTCGTACGAGACGTCGTCCACTCTCAGACTCATGCTTCTTATTTTCCTTCGCCCGGCCAACAGCACCACTTCGGTTTTTTCCGTAGCCATGCTAAGCCCCATGCGCTCGAACGTGTCGGCGACCAGTTCCATGGCCCACCTGGTCCTCGCCTCTAGGGTTACCCCGTCCTTCGCCGAGACCACCAACGCCAAGTCGTCCGCGTAAGCCACCGGAGTGACCCCTCGCGGATACTCGACGGTCAGTATCCCGTCGTAGTAGAGGTTCCACAAGACGGGGCCCAGGACGGACCCTTGAGGAACGCCACACGACATCTCTCGAACTCCCCCGTCAGGTAACACCAAAAACCGATCTTGCAGGTACGACTGAACTACGTTCGAGAGGTACCCGCTCACCTTGGCCCTTCTCATCACGTCGACGATAAGATCCCAAGGCGCCGTATTGAAGGCGTTCTTTACATCTATTGTTACCATGACGCAGAAGCCCGCGTGTGTGTAACTTTTCCCCCTGATCCCCTCGACTATCCGCATGACGGCCTGCATGGCGTCAAGGGTGCTCTTGCCCTTGACGAACCCATACTGACTCTCACTCACCATACGCAGAGCCTTCGCTTCTTCCAGCAATCTGGTCTTGACCACCTTTTCCGCCACTTTCCCGAGTCCGTCCACCAGGCATATGGGTCGGTACGAGGCCTCTGCCCCCGGGTCACGCTTCGGTTTCTCCACCAGCACCAGTCGAGTCCTCTTCCAGACTTTAGGGTACTCGCCCGAGGTCAAGATGCGATTTACGCAACTTGCCATACCCTGGGGCACTGCCCCAAGATATAGCTTCAAGACTTCGTTCGTTAACCCGTCCAGTCCCGGAGCCTTGCGGCTCTTGAGACTCCCGACGGCCTGTCGGATCTCCTCAGTCGTAACTCGAGGCACGTCATTCGGCCCCACCTGTACCTTTTCCCACGTTACCCGCGGCTTCTCCGGGAACAGCGCGTCCACTTGCTTCCGCATCTCTGCTTCTGGCAAGGGACCGTTTTTAAAGCGGCCAAGTTTCCCGGTCACTATTTTGTAACCGAGTCCCCAGACGTCCGTCTCCAGCTCGGCACACACTTTCTTCCACTCGTCCCTCTTGGCGTCCCTTACGGACTCCTTGAGGGCCTTGCGCTCTCTCTTGTATTCGGCCTCTGCACTCGTAACGATCTCATTCCCCCTTCCTCGCGCTCTCGTCCATCGTCTTCTCGCTCTGATGCACGCTTTCCTTCGTTCTGCAATTTCTTCGCTCCACCAGTACACCGCTCGTTTCGTTCTCCCGTTCCCACTGTCACGCTTCCTCATGCACTCGTCACAGGCATCGCTTATCTCCCGAACTATTTCTTCGGGAGTTTCCACGATCCCCAGACCGTCTCGCTCCTTCACGTACTGGCTCATTTTTTCCAGACCCTTCGCGCTCGTCATCCATCCACCTTTTCTCACTCTCACTTCTTCGCTCCCAGATGCCATCCCTTCTCGCTTGACGCGATAGGAGATGTATCTGTGGCCACTACCACTCTCCATTCCCACCTCGACTCGCCATTCTCGCACCCAGTCACTCACAAACGTTCCCGCAATGGTCACGTCGATCAGCGACCTGCCTATCCTGTTTCCGAACGTCCACTCGTTCCCGACGTTGATGGGAACGAGCTCTGCCGCGTCCAGGAACTCCTCCAGGACCCGTCCGTAGGCATTCGCCACCGCAGAACCGAACCTCGCACTCTTTGCGTTCAGGTCCCCGGCGATGAGGACCCTCCTGCTGTCGCGTCCCCTGACGTAACCCCCCAGCCGATCGAGCCACGACGTGAAATCGTCGGTGCTCCGATTCGGCGAGAAGTACGCGGAGACGAGAGTGATCCCGTCCAGCTCCGCAGCCACGAACCCCCGGTCACGGTGAAGCGATTTCACCCTGACACCCGGCGCTAGCCAGATGAAGGCGTCGTCGCTTCTGTCCCGTACTAAGTTCCCTTCGGCCAGGCAGGGCTCTTGACCGAGCACCACGTCGACGTTCCTTTCCCTGATCACCTGGAACATGAGGTCCATCGCGAGACGTCCCCTGTCCAGGTTGATCTGTAGGCACCGTAGTTCTCTGTTCGCCGCCATTGGATCCTAGCACTCCACGCACACTCACTCGTACACACGCTCGCTCACACCCACTCACCCGTGTCTCACCTAGTCCTCCTTCCTCGGTCTCCCCTTCCTCCCCTTCCCCCCACTTCCCCTGTCGTCAGCGGTTGCCAGCGACTTGAGGGAGCCGGTGGTCGGTAAGTTCTTGGACCCCCCGCCCTCTTTCTTATCTACATCAACCGGTTCGGGTTCCTGCCTTGTCACGGCGACCAAGGGAATGGTCAGGATTCTCTCCCCGGCTCTGGGCTCGCCCCCAGCCTTGGGTTTCCCCTTGGCTTTGGGCTCACCGCTAGCGCTGGGTTTTCCCCCCTTTACGGCCTCCCTCTCGGCCTCCGGTCCTCCCTTAGCCTCGCGCTCGTCCGTAGCCTTAGGTTGCCCCTCGCCTACGGCCTTGCCCCCCACCTTGGGTTCCTCCCTGGCTTTGGGTGTTCCGCACCCCGGTCCCCCGGCACTATGCCCCCCCTCTTTGCATAGAGGACAGTACCGCTGCGTGCGGCAGGTCGCGGCCTTGTGGCCTCCCTGCGCGCACCTCGCGCACAGTCGCGAGCGGTCCTCTCCCTTGCACTCACTTGCCCTATGGCCCCTTTCCCAACATCTGAAGCAGCGATCGGTTTCCCGCCGCTCCTTCAGACGACACCTGGAGATGCCCACCTGCACCTCGGTGACCCTCCTCACCCGTCTGACCGCCTCGCCCTCCACCAGAAGCGTGGCGGTTTGGCAGCTTCCGAAGCTGGGCCGGAGGCTGAGCAGCCTTAGCCACACTTTCTCCACTCCAGCCGCGGTTGCCACCGCCTCCACCACTTCTTCCTCGGTGGCGACTGCGTCCAGGCCGTGCACTTGGAAGGCCGCCGACCTCCCTGTACCCCCTCTCACCCTGTTTGGACCCAGCTCCTTTGCCAGCAACTCCCGCAGTTGCCCGCTCTGTCCTCCTTTCGGCACCGTCAGGAGCATCTCCCCCTTCTTCGTCTCCCTGACGGTGCTGACCTTCATCTCTTGGCCGCCCCTGGCAACCACTTGCCTCACCTTTTTGAGGGCATCCAAGTAGGAGGTACCTTCCTCCCTCGCCACGAAGATCACCCCTTCCTCTTCCCTCTTGCCCGCTCCTTGCGCCTTCTCCTTTTCTTCCTGCCAATAGAAACAAATTTTTAAGTTAGTTCCCTCGGCAGCAAGCTCCCCCAGCTTCCTGAGTTTTCCGGGATCGGATCCCGGAACCTGGGGGACGAGCACCCTCGTCCTTCCCTCCCTCTGGGCAGTTCCCACGAGCTCCTTCAGCGCTCCGAAGACCGCTTCCGGACCCATGTCCCCACCCATCTGGTGGAAAAAGACGAAGCGCTCGAGCGTCTCCGTCCTCCCCCCCTTGCGCAACCGGCAGGTCTGCACAAGGAAGGGGGTCGTCCCCGCCTCGTGCTCGCCCCCCAGTTCAGCCAGCTCGGGAAGCCCGGCCAGCACTCGCTTTTTGAGCGGACTGTCCTCCTCCCCCACTATCACCCCCAGGTCGCTCCGGTACCCCTCCGACATGGGGTCCCCGTAGGCTACCTCCGTCCGTTGGAACAGGGCCGCCTCCCACCTTTCACGAAGAGCCTCCATCAGCTCCCCGGAAGCGACGAGACTGCGGATCCTTTCCCGCTGCTCCTCCGTGCGCCTTTCCTCCGCCGTGTCCGTTTGAGTGGCACAGGTGGCTGTCTCCAGCCCTCCCTTACGCCCCCCTTGGACCCTCTCCAGCTGCTTCCGCAACTCCCTTACCTCTTCGAGAAGCTTCTCCCGCTCCCTTTCCCGTTCCTCATCCCTCTTCTCCCTGCGCCTAACCGTACGCAGGGCACTCTTGACCGCCATTACAGCGTCCAAGAGCTCCTCCTTCGGTTTCCGTAGGCTCTTAACAACCCGATCCAGGTTCTCCACCTTCTCCTCCAAGTCCCTACGATCGGCCATGGGAGAGAAGCTCTCCTGTGCCCTCCCCCGTTTCCCCCCCTGGGGGGTAGTCGCGAGATGGGGCACCTCTTCCTGGGAGGCATCGGAGAGCTCCTCCCCCATCGCCCCCTCATCCCCCTTACTCACCTGCATCTCCTTCATAGGCGGCGTCCGCAGGAGCTTCTCACTCCTCGCGAACCCACCCCTCCCTGTTCCCTCCTCCCTCTGCGCGGACGTCTCTCCCCGTCCCAAGTGGCTGTGGCCCTCCCCAGAATCCTTGGGGCCAGCGTTGGTCACCGGGGCTTTCACCCGGTCGGAGCCAACGGCGGGATTATCACCCGCCTGGGGTAACTCGTTTTTCAAGTCACTCATATTCATTTTTTACAAATTTCTCTCCCCTCATCTCTTCCATCCAGGTTAGTCTTTGGGTAAGCACAGGATATCAGGATGGGTTCTTTCAGGATGCTGGATAATTTCAAGGACACTCCGTGGAGTCGGAATTCATCAAGGATAAGGTGATTGGACAAACTGCACTTGGGACTCGGTACAATTCCAGCTTAGGTATCCGTAGGCTCGCCACACCTATGTTCACTGGATGAAGGTGAACCCTAACGGGGCCGCTAGGAACCGGACTTCCATCCAGCCATGCATCCCTTCGGCGCGCACCCCACCTTAGGATTTGGAAGGTATTTAGAGTGGCCTCACCACCCGGCCCCCAGGGGGGCCCCCGCTCACCCGATTCGCCCCGATGATGACCCCATCCCTGCAGCCCCCATCAGTACCAGTCGGATGTTTACGGTATGATCTTTGGATAGGACGATTAAGGATTCTCCGAAGAGCGGAAGTTTGCGAGGATTAGGGGTAAGTTGGGAGAAGCTGCACTTTGGTAGGAAAGTACAATTTCAGCTAAAGTTCCGTAGACTCGCCAAGTCTGAATTCACAGGGTGAATCTTTACGGGGCCGCTCGGAGCTGGACTTCCCCCCAGCCTTGCATCCCTTAGACGCGCACCACACCATGGGAATTGGAAGGTGTTTATAGTGGCCTCACCACACGATCTTGAAAGATCCCCGCTCACCCAAAGCAGCCCCGGTAAAACAACATTCCTGCCATTTCACCGAAGCACATCAGATGTTTACGGTATACTGAGCTGGTCCACGGCAGAAGTTTTCATTCCGGACTTGCAAATTTTACTTTGCAGCCATCACTTATCACTTCCACTAACCAAAGCCCCGCAAGGAGCATTGGCCATTCCCCTATCCGCCACCCGGGGGACGCGCCTGATAGGTTGCTCAACCCACAGGAACCTGAACTAACCTGAACTAACCTGAACTAACCTTTTTTTTTTTTTTTTTTTTTTTTTTTTTTTTTTTATAGAGGAGGGAAACCTTCATAGGTACCCGGCCTGTTGTTCTGGCGACCGGGTTATGTGGGATTCGTCCCTGAATGGGACGCCTACCCACTAAAACCCTCCTCTCTTCACCCTGGTTCCCCCCCGGAACCGCCGCTAAGCATTACTTCAGGGGGGGGATGGTATTTCCCTTGACTACCCCACCCCCCCAAAGGGCGGGGCAGCCAGTCGTCTCTTTCTTTCCTCTTCTCTAGCCCTTCTCAAAGCCCTTCTAAATGCCTCACATTTTCCTGTTCCTGTCCTATGTCCCTTTTCATTACAAATCCCACACATGTCCTCCCCTTTGCAATCCTGTCCCTTATGACCTTCTTCGCCACACACAAAACAGCACCTCGATCTGTCCTTCCCTGTACATTCCCTAGCTTCATGCTCAAATCCCCAACATTTATAACACCTTTTCACCTCCAGTCTTTTCTCCATTCTGCATCTCACATATCCGATTCTGATGTATGGGTCCTTCATCAATTCATCCGCCACTTTCTCGCCCATAACCACTGTCACCGCCTGTGTGTCCCATTTATTTGCCCTCATGTCCCCCAAAGAAAAGTCATCCTCACTCAGTCCTATAACTCTCGTCATTATCGCCTGCTTTACCTCTTTTCTCCCTGTAGTAATCTCCATTCCTCTTATGTGTATGGCAACCCTTTTTGTTTTAGGTCCCATAACTCTCACTTTCGTCCTCAACTGCCACTCTATCGCACTCTTGATCTCCTTGACGCATCCTACATCACTTCCCATTGTCATTAGAATTTTCCCTTCTTTCGTTGTTCTCGGCCATTTATTTCCTTGTTTCCTCCCTTATATTTTATTGATTTCTTTATTTCACCCATCGTTGTCTCCAAGTCTTCCCCACTCACCCGGTCCACCACTAGAGCGTAACTTTTCCTTTTTCTTCCTCTATTTATCTCTTCTTCTTCCCGTCCGTCCGTATAGATCATGACCTGAGTTGTTCCGTTTTTAAACACCGCTTCTATTATTTTTCTTAGTCTCTCAACACTCATCCCCTCAATTCTATGCATTGCCACCCACTCGTCGTCCACAGTTTCTGTTTTAAGTTTGTATAAGTTTTCCCAAAGTTCTTCCTCCTTATCAGTAAGTCCAATTCTTATAATTTTCTGTCTTAATTGTTTCTCCCCCACCCCAGATTTGAAGTTATGAAGTTGCTCAACCACCACAAAATCTTCCTCACATTCCATTAATTCCGGATACCTTCTTCTATATTCGGCTTGCACTCCCTTTTCCATCTTAGTATCTCCCATCTCAACCATCACTACCTTCACCGTTGTCATTTTACTGTTCAATGGATTCCCAATTTTAATTTCCGTATTTATAAAAGTCGATTCAAGCCAATTATTTTCAACAATATTTTTAAAATCCTCATAATTATTAATACCATCTATACTTTCAATATCCCCTTCTTTATTTGTTTGAGTTGCTTGTTCTACCGTTCCTATTTTTTCTGTTTGTACATCAGCATCGTTAATCATTTTATCCGCCTTCTCGTATTTATTGTTTTCTAGCCAGTCCTTAATTATATTTCTTTCGAATACTTTCTTTTGTTTTCCTAATTGTTTGCAAATTTCTTTGATATCCCTATGAGTGCTTTTTTCTATTTTATTTTCTAAATTTTTAATTAACCCCTTAACCCTTTCTATTGTTTCCATCAGAATAAATACTTCTACGCTTTCTTTTTTCTTATATGGTTCTTCCCCGATGCATCTCTCCAATTCAACCCTCAACACCCTCGAGCAAACTTGGCCCCCCCCAGAATCCATGGGGCCAGCGCCGGCCACCGGGGCTTCCACCCGGTCGGAGCCGACGGCGGGACTATCACCCGCCTGGGGTACTCTAATGTTTTGCTTACTCATTTCGCCCTTTTTTGTGTCTCTCTTAGTCGGTCTCCCCCTCCTCTGACCTCTCCAGCAGGAATCCTACTGGAGAAGACAGAAGAGTCGGAAACGTGAAGCCCCCCCACCACGACAAGGTGGAGACACCGCAGGGGGGAACCTGAACTAACCTGAACTAACCTGAACTAACCTGAACTAACCTTTTTTTTTTTTTTTTTTTTTTTTTTGGCGGAGAAAAATGCATTTACGCACGCCCGGTTGTGTTGTTTGGCCAACCGGGTTGTGTGGGACTCTATAGTAATAATACCCACTAAAAAACTCCGCCTCTTCACTGGAACCGCCCTTTCGGGCATTTCTTCAGTGTTGTTTGTTTTTCCCTTTCTTCACTGCTCTTTCTCTTCTCTGTCCCTCTCACGTGTCCATTTCTCTTCTTTCTCTCTACGTTTCTCTTCTTCATCTTTCTTCTTCATAATATTTCTCAGCATATCCGTCACAATATTCCAATCCGTCTCGCTTCTAATCATTATCTTCCCTATATTTTCCACCGTTAATCGTTCGCCGCATTCCTTCTCTGCTATCTCTCTGCTCGCTCTGAATTCCCCACATTTGAACAACGTATGCTCTGCTGTATCTTTTTCTTCACAAAACCAGCATTTATCCTGCACTGCTTTTCCTATTCGCTTCAGATATACTCCAAAAACTCCATGTCCAGTCATTGCCTGTACCGTAAAATAGTCCAGGCTTCCAAAATCTCTTTCTGACCACTTCCTAACGTCCACCACGAAGTTACTTGTCCACCCCTTGTAGTTGTTCCATCTTTCTTGCCATTTTCTATACATTTCCTCTGTTGCTTCTCTCTCTATCTGTGGTCCTTTGCTGTATATCTCCATCCTTCTTTCCACCAAAAACTCCATAGGAGCCATTCCCGCCAGTGCCGTCACCGCCTCTGTTGCCGTTGTTCTATATGCCATAGTTATTGCCAATGCCAATCTTCTATTTACCCTCTCCAGTTGTGTCTTACATTTTCCGAATTTCAGAGCCCTCGCCCATATCGGTGCTCCGTATAGGATAGCCGAAGTTACCGTACTTGCGATTAATTTTCTTTTCTTTGTCTTTGGTCCTCCGTTCTTTGTCATTAGTCTCGATAACACTCTTATCTTATTTTGTGCTTTTTCTGTAACTTTTTGTATGTGTTCCGTCATTCTTAAGTCTTTATCCAGCCACACTCCCAGATATTTCATACTCTTAACGCTCGTTACCGTTTCTTCCCCCAATCGAATATCACATTTTCTTACTTTCCGCCTTCCTTCTATCAACACCATCTCTGTTTTAGTTTTTGCCACCTTCAGACCCATTTCTTCTATTTTTCCAATAATTCTGTTCACGTTGTAACCAGCTTTCCTTTCCAAAATCTCTCCACTTTTTGCCGATACCACGACTGCTAAGTCGTCGGCGTACGCAATCAGTTCCACCCCCTTATCTACCCGAGTTTCTATTATCTCATCGTATGTCAGGTTCCAAAGCGTTGGACCCAACACCGATCCCTGTGGCACCCCGCATGACAAACTATACAATTTTCCATTTTCGTCCACCATTTTTCTTCCCTCCAAGTATGACACTATTATATTTACTAAATACCGTTCTACCCCTTTTCGTTCCAAAGCTTTAATAATCCTATGCCATCCGATTGAATTAAAAGCATTTTCTATGTCCAAAGTAACCATAACACACACTTCTCTATTTTTGACAGCCTTTTTCTTTATTTGTTCTTGTATTCGTAAAACATTTTCCAAAGCATTTATTGTCGATAAACCCTTTCGAAATCCATACTGTTGTCTGTGTAACATCTTTTTTTTCTCTATGTCTATTTTTATTCTGTTATTTATCAAAATTTCCGCCAGCTTTCCCAGCCCGTTTACGATGCATATAGGTCTAAATGCCCTCCCGCTTCTTTCGTCCTTTTTTGGCTTTTCCAACATCACTAACCTTGCAGTCTTCCATTCATCATGAAATTCCTCCCTTTCCAACATCAAGTTGTACATTCCTATCATTGTCTCCGGCACGCTTTCGGCGCACGCTTTAATAACTTCCGGCGTTATGCCGTCCGGTCCGGGCGCTTTCTTACTTTTTAACTGTTTCGTTGCCTGTTCGAATTCCTCTTTGGTAATTGGATTTCCTTTCGGTTCCCCTTCTTTTTTTAATATTTCAATTTTTTTCTGTTCTGGGAACAGCTTTTTAATTTGGTATTCTAATTCTTTTGTTATCCTTGCTCCATTTTTTGTTTTCATTCTTTTCATCAGTATTTGATATGCCTTGCCCCATACATCGCTTTCCAATTCGTCACACAGATCCCTCCAATTTTCATTTTTACTTTTTTTAATTTTCTTCTTGAGTTTCTTTCTTTCCATTTTGTACATATTTCTTAATTCGACTTTCTTCCCCTCGTCATTTCCCCTATTTGCACGTATTATTTCTCTCTTTACTGCAACGCATTCCCTTCTCTGGTTCGCTATACTTTCATTCCACCAATAGACCGGTTTCAATTCGATTCCTTCTTTTCTGCCTCTATTAAAACAATTGTTGCACTCGTCCGTAATACATTTTGCTAATTTCTCCGGTTCGCATTTCGTCTCGCCACCAACTTTTAACTTTATATTTTTTTTTAAGGTTACTAGGCCTTCTCCTGTCACTCTCCATCTATGTTTGCTTTCGTTTACCCGGTATTTCTCCCTTTCGCAATCTCGTCTTATAGTGAAACTAATTGTACAGTGGTCACTTAAATTTTCCATTTCTTCCTCCACTCGCCAGTGCGTTATTTTCCTAGTCATCTTCTGGGTAGCCAGGGTAAAATCTATTACTGACTCCCCCATAGCTCCCCTGAATGTTGGTGTCTCCCCTTTATTCAATACCTCCAATCCATTTTCTGCAGTAAACTCTTCTAGTATTTTTCCCCTAGGGTTTGTTCTTTTTGAGCCGATTGCCGGAGTCATTGCATTTAAGTCACCTGCCATAATACACCCTTTTTTGTTAAACATCTTTATTTTTATGTCCAAGTTTCCCATAAATATTTTAAACTCATCTAAATCCCTATTTGGAGAGAAGTAACATGATAAAACCACCATGTCCTCCAACTCCACCGCAACAAATCCCTCCTCTTCAATTACTGACACTATATCTAAATTATTATGTATATATAAACAGCTATCACATCTTTTATCACAGAAGTATTTTCCTCTTATCACGTAATTATCGTTTGGTTCTTGTCCTAGTACAATATCTATCTTTTCTTCTTCAATATATTTACTCATCATTTCGTATACCGCCCTACTTTTATTCATATTTAATTGTGCTACTTTTAGTTCCCCTTTCTCCCTAGAATTATTTGTTGGTTTCATTGGTTTCATTATTTATTAGTTTTCTTTCTGTTTTTCCATCTCCTCCTTGTCTCTTCTTGGATCTTCCTCTCTACTTCTTTGTCTCGACTTTTGCCTTCCTACTTTTTTCACATTTATTAGAGCTCTTCTAAAGACCGGGCATTTGCCTGATCCCGCCGCATGACCCACTGTTTTGCACGAAAGACAACTTTCTTCGGCACTACATTCTCTATAAATGTGACCGCTTTTCCCACACTTGAAACATGTCTTTTTTGTTTTATCCTCTTTACATTCCTCCTGTATATGTTCGTATGATCCACATACAAAACACCTATTCACCTTAACATGTTCTTCCGCTGTACATTTTACTAATCCTATTCTGATTTCCTTGTTTTTCATTAATTTTTTAACATCTTCTTTTTTCATGTTCACCGTCACTGCTTGCGTGCCGTATGCGTTTGGTCTTAGTTCTCCCACCTTTATCTCACTTGTTTTATCATCTTCCATATTTAACCGCTCCATAATTGCCATATGTACTTCTTCTTTTGTCGTCGTTGCTTCCATTCCCCTAATGTGTATACTACTCCTTTTCGTACGTTCTCCGCTTTCTCTAATATTTAATTTTGTACCCTTCTGTACCTCTTTTTTTATCGCATCCAATGCTTTACCGTCTCTCTCCATTGTTATTAATAGCTTTCCATCTCTAGTTTTCCTAATACCCTTAATGGCCTCTTTTTCCGGTAAATGAACCAATTGTTCTTTTGTTGTTTTTAATGTCTCTTTAAATTGTTCTTCTGTATTATTTACTATTAGCGCGTAAGATCTCCCCTGTTTAACTTTGTGCACATTTTCCATCTCTCTTTTCCTTTTTCCTTCTATAGTATATATGGTTACCTTACATCCGCTACCCCTGAAGTTAACCTCCACCATCTTTGCAAGCTTCTTGATCGACATATCTTCCAGATGATGTAATGCCACTTCTTGATCTCCCTCAGTTTCATCCCTAATTTTCTTTAAGTAATTCCATATTTCTGTATCCGAGTGTTCACTTTTTATTTTTATTATTTTCTGGTCCGGTCTATCATTTTGTTGCCCCGATTTCCGTCTTAGTGTTTGTTCTATCACTTCAAAGCTGTCATCAAAATCCATAATATCTGGGAATCTTTTTACGTATAGAGATTGTACGCTTCTTTTCATTTCAGGATCTCCCGGCTCTACCCACACTACCTTCACCGTTTTTGTATCTGTCTCCAACGGGTTACCCACTTTTATTTCCGTACATGTAAACAAGTGTTCATTCCATTTCATCCGTTCCACTTTTAAAAATTCTTCCAAATTATTTATTTCGCCGATCTCACTAAGTACTCTTTCTTCCACCTGCCCCTCTGCTTCGCTCTCCGTTTGTGTTCCAACACTAGCCGTTTCCACTTTTTTCTCAACTTTTTCCTTCACTTCTTCTCTTACTTCTAAAAACATTATGTTTTGCATCTCCGCCGTCATAATTCCACTGTTAATGCTGTTCAAATTCTCCGCTATTTCCTTTATTTCTTTTTTTGTATTTTGATTTTCTCTTGTTACCTTTCTTAAGTGTTTTATTTCTTTTTCTTGTCTTGTAAGTAAATTTTTTAATTTTCGTTTTAGTTTAATTTCCGCCGAATCGTCTATACTTTTTATACTGGGTTCCTCCACCCTTTTCCTTTTTACCGATTTATGTTCAGTTTCGTCCCATGTAAAGTCCAAAAACGTAATATTTTTTGAAACTTCTTTCGATGGCGTCTTTCCGGGAGTAAAATACTCCGAAGGTGACACCACCGTTGACAGCTTTTTCACTCTTTGTGCTATCGTCGGGGTACCCAGTTCTTTGACTTCCTCTCTTCTCCTCTCTTCCATCGTTTCAGTAGCTGTACTCGACATCTCGGCCTGATTCCTCACCTGAGATGCTGAGAGGTCACTGGATAACGGTCGGTGGGGGCCCTCTCGCTCACCCGCCTCTCCGACCGGCAGTAAGGTTTCCCTCCTTTGCGCCGTAACATCTTCCCTCTGCTGCCGTGTCGTCATCATTTAATTTTTTTGTGGTCTTTGTTCGGCGTCACCCTCCTAGATCGGTTGTGTTCCCCATCACTACGAGCCCGGTCCACCCGTTCCCCCCTCCCCTGCTAGTTTTGGTCCGCCCCGGCTCACTCGCCGGTACCTCCCATATCTGGGAGGCATCCCCCTATCCGCCACCTGGGGAGGCGCCCGATGGGGGGCTAGCAACCCCACACGGGAACCTGAACTAACCTGAACTAACCTGAACTAACCTTTTTTTTTTTTTTTTTTTTTTTTTTTTTTTTTTTTCCGAGGAGGGGGAATCTTCTCAAGACACCCGGCCTGGTCCACGACCGGGTAGTGTGGGATTCGACCGACCATTACGTCGCCCGCCTACCCACTAAACCCACCTCCCCTCTTCTGCCCCGGAACCGCCTCTCGGCATTACATCAGGGCTTCCTTGCTCGCACCAGACTAGGTACGGACTCTACTCCGCACTCCACTCTTTTTTCTCTCATTCTCTCTCGCAGTCTTGGCCCTCAAGATGTTCTCTATCAGGCCCTCAAACGCTACCCACTTGCTCTTGCTCTCCACCAGCTCGTTCCCTATCGTGCTTCGGTTCAGGTCGAGTCCCCCCGCCCTTGCCTCGGCGCGATAGCCCTCCCACTCAGGACATTCCCACAGCGTATGCTCCGGTGTGTCCTCCCTTTCGTCACAGAACCAACATTCACTACTTCTTTCCACTCGTATCCGCTTCAGATATTTACCGAACACTCCGTGCCCGGTAAACATCTGAGCCAACATGTACCCGCTCTTCGTCCACTCACACTCGTGCCACGCACGGATCCGGGGTATGAAGGTCTTTGCCCAACCCTCATACTTCTCCCAGTCCTGCTCCCACTCGTTCATTGCCCATTCCTTCGCCTCTCCATTCCCTTCCCACATCATGCTTCTTTCCATCACTCGTATTCTCACTGGAGGAATCTTGGCCAATGCCAACACCGCAGCGGTCGGTGCCGTTCTATAGGCACTGGCCACCCTGAGCGCGAGCAAGCGATTTGCCCTCTCCAGGACGGCCTCGTACCCCCCGTACGCTAACTCCGTCCGCCAGACTGGAGCCGCGTACAGCAGGACCGACGATGCCGCCATTACCATCATCCTCCTTCTTTCATACGCCAATCCACTCGCCCTGGGCAGAATGCCCTCGAGCTTCCCAATCACTTTCGCTACCTTTTCGGCGGTCCGACGTACGTGCTCACCGAAACGAGCATTTCTGCCGAACCACACTCCCAGGTATTTCACGCATTCCTTCGTCTCGTACGAGACGTCGTCCACTCTCAGACTCATACTTCTGATTTTCCTTCGGCCGGCCAGGAGCACCATTTCGGTTTTATCCGTAGCCATGCTAAGCCCCATGCGCTGGAACGTATCGGCGACCAGTTCCATGGCCCACCTAGTCCTCGCCTCTAGGGTTACCCCATCTTTCGCCGAGACCACCAACGCCAAGTCGTCCGCGTAGGCCACCGGAGTGACCCCTCGCGGATACTCGACGGTCAGTATCCCGTCGTAGTAGAGGTTCCACAAGACGGGGCCCAGGACGGACCCCTGAGGAACTCCACACGACAGCTCTCGGACTCCCCCGTCAGGCAACACCAAAACCCGATCTTGCAGGTACGACTGAACTACGTTCAAGAGGTACCCGCTCACCTGGGCCCTCCTCATAACGTCGATGATTAGGTCCCAAGGCGCCGTATTAAAAGCGTTCTTAACATCAATTGTCACCATGACGCAGAAGCCCGCGTGCGTGTAGCTCTTCCCCCTGATCCCCTCAACTATCCGCATGACCGCCCGCATGGCGTCCAAGGTACTCCTGCCCTTGACGAACCCATGCTGACTCTCGCTCACCATACGCAGAGCCTTCGCTTCTTCCAGCAATCTGGTCTTGACCACCTTTTCCGCCACTTTCCCGAGTCCGTCCACCAGGCATATGGGTCGGTACGAGACCTCTGCCCCCGGGTCACGCTTCGGTTTCTCCACCAGCACCAGTCGAGTCCTCTTCCAGACTTTAGGGTACTCGCCCGAGGTCAAGATGCGATTTACGCAACTTGCCATACCCTGGGGCACTGCCTCAAGATATAGTTTCAAGACCTCGTTCGTTAACCCGTCCAGTCCCGGAGCCTTGCGGCTCTTGAGACTCCCGACGGCCTGTCGGATCTCCTCAGTCGTAACTCGAGGCACGTCATCCGGCCCCACCTGTACCTTTTCCCACGTTACCCGCGGCTTCTCCGGGAACAGCGCGTCCACTTGCTTCCGCATCTCTGCTTCTGGCAAGGGACCGTTTTTAAAGCGGCCAAGTTTCCCGGTCACTATTTTGTAACCGAGTCCCCAGACGTCCGTCTCCAGCTCGGCACACACTTTCTTCCACTCGTCCCTCTTGGCGTCCCTTACGGACTCCTTGAGGGCCTTGCGCTCTCTCTTGTATTCGGCCTCTGCACTCGTAACGATCTCATTCCCCCTTCCTCGCGCTCTCGTCCATCGTCTTCTCGCTCTGATGCACGCTTTCCTTCTTTCTGCAATTTCTTCGCTCCACCAGTACACCGCTCGTTTCGTTCTCCCGTTCCCACTGTCACGCTTCCTCATGCACTC
The DNA here is from genome assembly GCF_040115645.1 of Euwallacea fornicatus. NCBI lineage: Eukaryota > Metazoa > Arthropoda > Insecta > Coleoptera > Curculionidae > Euwallacea > Euwallacea fornicatus. The sequence continues at coordinate 131,349 of NW_027096080.1, read as the reverse complement.
GTCACAGGCATCGCTTATCTCCCGAACTATTCCTTCGGGAGTTTCCGCGATCCCCAGACCGTCTCGCTCCTTCACGTACCGGCCCATTTTTTCCAGACCCTTCGCGCTCGTCATCCATCCACCTTTTCTCACTCTCACTTCTTCGCTCCCAGATGCCATCCCTTCTCGCTTGACGCGATAGGAGATGTATCTGTGGCCACTACCACTCTCCATTCCCACCTCGACTCGCCATTCTCGCACCCAGTCACTCACAAACCTTCCCGCAATGGTTACGTCGATCAGCGACCTGCCTATCCTGTTTCCGAACGTCCATTCGTTCCCGACGTTGATGGGAACGAGCTCTGCCGCGTCCAGGAACTCCTCCAGGACCCGTCCGTAGGCATTCGCCACCGCAGAACCGAACCTCGCACTCTTTGCGTTCAGGTCCCCGGCGATGAGGACCCTCCTGCTGTCGCGTCCCCTGACGTAACCCCCCAGCCGATCGAGCCACGACGTGAAATCGTCGGTGCTCCGATTCGGCGAGAAGTACGCGGAGACGAGAGTGATTCCGTCCAGCTCCGCAGCCACGAACCCCCGGTCACGGTGAAGCGATTTCACCCTGACACCCGGCGCTAGCCAGATGAAGGCGTCGTCGCTGCTGTCCCGTACTAAGTTCCCTTCGGCCAGGCAGGGCTCTTGACCGAGCACCACGTCGACGTTCCTTTCCCTGATCACCTGGAACATGAGGTCCATCGCGAGACGTCCCCTGTCCAGGTTGATCTGTAGGCACCGTAATTCCCTGTTCGCCGCCATTGGATCCTAACACTCCACACACTCGCACTCGTACACACGCTCGCTCACACCCACTCACCCGTGTCTCACCTAGTCCTCCTTTCTCGGTCTCCCCTTCCTCCCCTTTCCCCCACTTCCCCTGTCGTCAGCGGTTGCTAGCGACTTAAGGGAGCCGGTGGTCGGTGAGTTCTTGGACCCCCCTTCCTCTTCCTTCTCCACGTTAACCGGTTGGGGTTCCTGCCTCGTCACGGGGACCCAGAAACAACAGTAAGAGCCCTAAATAGATTGATGCCAAACATCGATGGGCCAAGGCAAAGCAAGAAAAAACTGCTGCACAGTGTGGGAACATCTATAATAACGTACGGCTGCCAGATCTGGGGAGATGCCCTAAAACACAGAAGATATCGAGAAAAAATAAAGAAAGTCCAACGAGTTGCAAATATTAGGGAGTGCTGCGCATACCGTACAGTAAGCACGGCAGCGCTAGAGGTACTTACAGGAAAGATACCAGTGGACCGGCTAATAGAGGAAAAGATAAGCAATTTTGAAAGGAAAAAAACGAGACAAGAAGAGCAGGAGGATAGACTAAACACAGTGAGGAAATGGCAGGAAGAATGGAATGAATGTACTACAGGGAGATGGACGAGAAGACTAATAAGCAGATTACAAGAATGGATCGATAGAAAACACGGGGAGCTGAATTACCATATGACACAATTCATGACAGGTCACGGATGCTTTACGGATTACCTGAAAAGATTTGGAATTATAGAAACTGACGAATGCTGGTACTGTGGAGAAAAGGATGATGTAGAACACACGTTTTTTAAATGCGAGAACTGGAGAGAAAACCGGGAATTAGCAGAAGAAGAACTTGAAGAGGAAATTATGCCAGAAAATGTAGTGGAAGCAATGTTGGCAAGCGAAAAAAATTGGACCTGCGTGGAAAAATGGATAGCGGGAGTGATGAAACAGAAGGAACTGGATGAGAGACGGAAAAAACTGCAGGAAAACTGAAAGAAACGGAAACAAGGACCACCCCCCCCCTGAAGTAATGCCTTGCGGCGGTTCCGGGGGGGAACAAAGGGTGAAGAGAGGAGAGGGGGTTTTAGTGGGTATTTGGCATGCGCCACACACAGAGTCCCACACTACCAGATCAAACAAGAACAACACGGTCTGGTGTGCGTAAATGCATTTCCCCAACCTCTATAAAAAAAAAAAAAAAAAGGTTAGTTCAGGTTAGTTCAGGTTAGTCTCAACCGGACCTTCACAGCGAGCGGACGTGCCTTCAGGAGCTCCGAATAAATAGAGAGTCTGCGAAACCACTGCAGTGCACAGAGAACGTCTAGACGAAGGTAAGTACCAAAAAAGGGGCTTGAATTGGTGAATTTTCCAGGGAAACTTGGAAAAAACACAGTTTTTTGTAGTTAGAAGTAGGGTAGAACATTGCCTGGGGCAGGTAACATAACATGCCTGCCCATTTCTGCTTCCAGACAAAGCATTTCTTTTCCATACAGGGCGCTAGGTCTCTAATAGACCATTCCTTTGTTGTCTGGTCCGACAAATTGGGGAGGTTTAGCACCACCCAATTGTAGGAATAGACAAAGAAATGGAGAGGATGTCCGAAGAAAGAGACGAGACGGACTTCCTAAGGATGTTGGCAACAACATCTGGACCACAGGAGGAGGAAAGGACAAGGGAGGAACCGACCTCCCTCAGATTTGATACTTGCTGCGAGGAAAGCAAGGTATACGGGAAAAGAAGGAGAACGGAAGGCGCACGGTCTCCAATAATGGGCGCAAACATCGACGAAAACGACGGGATTTCGGAACAGAAATCCCGACTAAGACGACTAAAACGAGCAATCAAGTCCATAGATAGAACCGTATCGGAGATCGCTAGACTTGTGGCCCAAAATGTGAACACAAAAAAGGAGATTAAGGACGGTGTTGCCACGTTGAAAGCGAAGTCAGCTGGGATTAACACCGAAGAGATATGGGCCCTATTGGACGGGATCAAGGGGGGCACCATGAAGGAGGAAATTGGGTGCCAAACCGAACAAATGGAGGGTGTGTCCACTGCGGCGATGGTCAAAAAGACCACCACCACAATGGGAACGCAAACAGACCTTCCCACATCGGAAGAGGAGCGATTGAGAGTCGCTAAAATCACGGCTATAATGGAGAAAGCCGAAAATGAGGACATTGGCCAATTGCATGAATTGGTGACAATGGCATGGCCCACGGAGAGCTATCGGAGGACCTCCACGGAAAAAGGAAGCATCCTGGAACAGGAAGACAGGGATATCGTCGTGATAAGCGACGTGGAAAACATGGGAACCAGCAAACTAATGCAGGAGCTGGCGGAAACCAATAATCAACTGGCCAAGTTGATCAACAAGAATGGCATGGAGCCAAAAAAGTTGTACGTCCTGAAACAACAGGACACACTAATCTGTGAGAACTCCGAAGAAACCAGGAAGAATGTAGATAGGCACATCTTCCTGGCAAAAGTGTCGCATGACAGCACCGGCGAAAGGAAAACGGAAGAAATGATGGAAGTCCTGTCAAAAATCAAGGCGAAAGCTCGAGAAACGGACAGAAAAAGGCTGGCTATCGCTACAACAAAGTCGGGCACCACCGTCGGAGCAAGAAGACTGCTCGAGTTCCTTTATAGGAACGAAATCGAAGATGTTTGCATTTTCGGAGTGCCCACGAGAAAGGGTAAATCTGAAAAGAAAACTTTCGCCGACACTGCCGGGCAGGGAACGCCCATGCAGGTAGACGACAGCGAGGGAAAAACCACGGAGGAAACACGGCAACGAGGCGTCTGGGTCAACAAAAAGCGAACAGACACCATCAAGATTAAACTGCAGGCGGGACAAGATTTCGCCAAAGTAGTTAAAACGCTGAAAAGCGAGATAAACCTGGAGGAGGTCGGTGTTAAGGTTAAGAGCCTCAGGACCAGCAAGGAAGGAGTGATCCAAGTTGGATTCGAGGGTAAGGACGAGGGAAAAAATAAATTCCTCGATCTCATAAAAGAGAAGACCAAAGAGGTCGGCGAGTCCGAACTCGTCACCAGGTCTAAGACGATATTCGTCAGAGATCTGGACGAAAGCGTAGAGGAGACGGAGATCGTGCAAGCCCTAAATGTGGCTGACAATGAAGTCAAAATAGGACTGGCCAAGAAGTCAAACAGAGCCGGCTTAAAGCACGCCTTTGTAAGACTGCCCATAGAGGCGGCCAATAAGATCCTCACAAGGGGGCACATAAAGGTAGGATGGACCAAATGTAGAGTGGAGGAAGCGGATTCGCCACTTAGATGCTACAAATGTAGCAGATACGGGCATAGCTCAAGGAAATGTACAGTCAAGGACACGATGGAGGGGAAATGTCTGAATTGCTCCGAGAAAGGACATCAGGCAAAGAATTGCAAAAACCCCCCAAGATGCTATGCCTGCTACAAGGAAGGGGGGAAGAACGACAACGTGGACCACAAGGCCCAAAGTGTCCAATGCCCTGCGTACAAGAACGCAGTGCAGGAATGGAGGAGGACCCTTAAGACCAGACAGCATTAAAAACACGTAATGCAGCACGACACCAAATTAACGACGAACCAACGAGCTCGAAGAAAAGGAGTCCTGAACGTCGTGCAGTTAAACTTCAATCGAAGTCGAACTGCACACGACCTCATGGACAAATACATGGAGGACGGAAAAATAGACGTAGTAATGGATGCGAGCAGAATCGGAAACTGGACAATCTCGACGTCGAGGACGACGCGAGAGACTGCTTCATCAAGTTAAGAAATATAAAACTCGTCGACTTCAGATACACGAACTCTGGTTTTACGTACGTTATCATACAGAATGTGATGCTGCTGTCGTGTTACTTCTCCCCGAACGGGACGGACCCAGGATTCGCCTCGTTGCTGGATGAGATATCGACGCATATTAGGATGCATAGGAATAAAAGGATACTCATAGGGGGGGATCTGAATGCCAAGACGCCCGTAATAGGATCGACGACGACGACGTCAAATGCAAGAGGAGTAATCCTGGAAAATTGGATATACTCGAACGACCTGATCGTTTACAACGAAGGAAATGCACCGACGTTCGTCAGGAAAACGGGCACATCAATCGTGGACATCACCCTAGGAAACAACAAACTAGGAAACCGAGTCGAGAACTGGAAGGTTCTGGAGGATATGGAAAATCACAGTGATCACCGATCCATCCGATATGACGTAGTCATGACACAAGGAAGTGACACGAAAAAGGAGGGGGACAACGAGGGAAAACTCGGAAAAAGATGGGTGCTGACCGATAGGAACAGAATAAGATTCGAAGAAGCGGTATCGCATCTGTTCGGTCAACAATATGACAATGAAACAGTAGCAGAGGTGACTGGAAAAATCACGCAACTCTGCGACAAACACCTGGGAGGAGGTGCCAACGGAAGGAAACATCCCCCCCCCCCGTCTATTGGTGGTCGGAAACGATCAGGAAAAAGAGAGAGGACTGCGTTCGGGCGAGGAGAAAGCTCACCCGAATTAAGTCAAAGATCAGCAGGCGAGACAATAACGCTGACGAACAAAAAGGAAGGCTAGCCATCGAGCGGGCCGTCGAGGAGTACAAGACCCGCAAGAAAGAACTAAGACGGGAAATAGGAAAAAACAAAGCGCAGAAATGGAAGGAACTCTGCGCGGAATTGGAGGATGACGTCTGGGGAAAGGCGTATCAAATAGCCACGAAACGGCTGAAGATAGGACGTTTTAGGATCCAGTCTGTAGAAGAGATAAACAGACAGATAGAGGCACTCTTCCCGAGAAGGCCTAAAATACAATGGGAAAGGGAGAAGCAAGTGGAAAATGACGGCAAACGCACTGATTGTGCAGAAATCGTCATTTCAGAACTGGAGTGGGCCCTGGGGAACGTCAACCGAAAGAAGGCGCCAGGGCCGGACGGAATAACGACTGAAATTTTCCTGACAGTCGCCAAGGAGCACAAAAACTTCCTTCTGGGACTGTATGACAAAGTTTTCAAGGAGGAAAACTTTCCCGAACCTTGGAAAATAGCCAAACTGGTCCTTATCGAAAAACCGAGGAAGGACGGAGACGATGGAAACGTCAAGAAATACAGACCGATATGTCTGATAAACACGATAGGGAAAGTCTTCGAGAAAATCATCTGCGAAAGACTACAAAAGGAACTGGAGGATAACGACTTGATCTCGGATCGGCAGTTCGGCTTCCGCAAAGGGAAATCGACCGTGGACGCCATGATGAAAATCAAGAAAATCACCGAAGATGTGAATAAGAAGTGCGTAAAAGACAGAGATTTCTGCGCGATGGTCTGTTTGGACATCGAAAACGCCTTCAATTCGGCACCTTGGGACGGCATAGTGGCCGCCTTGGAAAGGAAAAAAATCAGTCGACGACTGATAAACCTGGTGAAATCTTACTTGGAAGATCGTAAGATAGTGACGGAAGATGGTGAGATACACGAAGTGAGCTGCGGCGTGCCACAGGGATCGGTATTGGGCCCGACGCTGTGGAACGTCTATTACGACGACATCCTCAGGACCAGAGTCGCACCAGGAACGGAACTGGTAGCGTACGCAGACGATCTGTCAATAGTTGTGAGAGGGAAAAACCGCAACACATTGCATGGGCGAATCGAACAGTCGGTAAACAGAATCGTCAAAAACATGGAGGAAAAGGGACTGAGGGTGGCCAAGCAAAAAACGGAGATGGTCTTATTGGCCGGAAGAAGGAAAATCAAAAAATTCTCCTTCAAAATTGACGGAGAAACCATTGGAAGTCGAGAACACGTGAAAGTACTCGGAGTGTACTTCGGAAGAGATGCGAACTTCGGCGTGCATATCCGGAAAGTGACGGAAAAGACGCACAGGACAATCAATGCCCTGGTCGGTCTGATGCCACACACAGGAGGAAGCGGCAACGCCGCGACAAGAAAGAAACTCTTGGCATCGGTGGCACTGTCTACGGTTTTGTACGCAGCACCGATATGGGGACATGTAATGAAGAAGAAAACCTACTCGGGCATGCTGAGTAGGATAAACAGGAGACTCTCGATCGGTGCGATTCAAGCGTACAGAACGATCTCGCTAGAGTCCGCTGAGACTCTAGCAGGGATGCCACCCTTGGATCTGCTGGTAGAAGAAAGAACAACGGTACAGCAGCGAGGACCGGAGGCTAAAAAAGAAGCCAGAGAAAAAACATACGAAAGCTGGCAACGTAGGTGGGACCGATACCAGGGACATGCAAAAACGTTCGTGAAAGACGTCAAAGCGTGGAGCACGAGGAAGTATGGAAACATGAGCCATTACGTCACTCAAGCCATGAGCGGACACGGGTCGTTCGGCACATATCTGAAGAAGATAGGCAAAGCCGACAATGACGAATGTTGGTTCTGTACAAACACAGATAATCCGGAGCACACGGTCTTCGAATGTAAACAATTCGAAAACCACAGAGAATCCGCGAAACAGAAGTGCGGAACCAACATAACAAAGGAGAACGTGGCCGAACTGCTTCTCAAAAATGAAGAGACTTGGAAGATTGTCACCGAGATGCTGCACGCCATAATGGTAGAAAAGTGCGAACACGAAAGGAGACGGAAGAAGGAAAGGGAACAATCTGAACAAGATCCCCCCCGACAATAGCAGGCGGAAGAAAAAACCCGACACTGACGATTAGGAAAAATAATCGATCAGACGTCGATGATGACCGCCTTAGCAAAGGACAGGACAACCGCCACTCGTCCGAAGGAATGCCATGAAGGCGGTACCGGACGAGATGTGCGAAGAAGAGGGGAGGTTTTTTATTGGGTAGGCGTCTTCCTTCTTCTCAGGAAGAGGAAGATGAATCCCACATAACCCGATCGCCAGACCACCAGATCGGGTACCTATGAAGGTTTTTCCTCCCCGCTAACAAAAAAAAAAAAAAGGTTAGTTCAGGTTAGTTCAGGTTGGACGCCCTCCTGTGGGTTGAGTAACCTATCAGGCGCGTCCCCCGGGTGGCGGATAGGGGAACGGCCAATGCTCCTTGCGGGGCTTTGGTTAGTGGAAGTGATAAGTAATGGCTGCAAAGTAAAATTTGCAAGTCCGGAACGAAAACTTCTGCCGTGGACCAGCTCAGTATACCGTAAACATCTGATGTGCTTCGGTGAAATGGCAGGAATGTTGTTTTACCGGGGCTGCTTTGGGTGAGCGGGGATCTTTTCAAGATCACGTGGTGAGGCCACTATAAACACCTTCCAATTCCCATGGTGTGGTGCGCGTCTAAGGGATGCAAGGCTGGGGGGAAGTCCAGCTCCGAGCGGCCCCGTAAAGATTCACCTTGTGAATTCAGACTTGGCGAGTCTGCGGAACTTTAGCTGAAATTGTACTTACCTACCAAAGTACAGCTTCTCCCAACTTAACCCTAATCCTCGCAAACTTCCGCTCTTCAGAGATTCCTTAATCGTCCTATCCAAAGATCATACCGTAAACATCCGACTGGTACTGATGGGGGCTGCAGGGATGGGGTCATCATCGGGGCGAATCGGGTGAGCGGGGGTCCCCCTGGGGGCCGGGTGGTGAGGCCACTCTAAATACCTTCCAAATCCTAAGTTGGGGTGCGCGCCGAAGGGATGCATGGCTGGATGGAAGTCCGGTTCCTAGCGGCCCCGTTAGGGTTCACCCTCATCCAGTGAACATAGGTGTGGCGAACCTACGGATACCTAAGCTGGAATTGTACCGAGTCCCAAGTGCAGTTCGTCCAATCACCTTATCCTTGATGAATTCCGACTCCACAGAGTGTCCTTGCAATTATCCAGAATCCTGAAAAAACCCATCCTGATATCCTGTGCTTACCCAAAGACTAACCTGGATGGAAGAGAAGAGGGGAGAGAAATTAAAAAAAAAAAATGAATATGAGTGACTTGAAAAACGAGTTACCCCAGGCGGGTGATAATCCCGCCGTTGGCTCCGACCGGGTGAAAGCCCCGGTGACCAACGCTGGCCCCAAGGATTCTGGGGAGGGCCACAGCCACTTGGGACGGGGAGAGACGTCCGTCCAAACGGAGGAGGGATCAGGGAGAGGTGGGTTCGCGAGGAGCGAGAAGCTCCTGCGGACGCCGCCTATGAAGGCGCAGCAGGTGAGTGAGGGTGATGAGGGGGGTGAGGGGCCGATGGAAGAGAAGCTCTCCGACGCCTCTCAGGAAGAGGTGCCCCATCACGCGACTACCCCCCAGGGGGGGAAACGGGGGAGGGCAGCGGAGAGTTTCTCTCCCATGGCCGACCGTAGGGCACTGGAGGAGAAAATGGAGGACCTGGACCGGGTCGTGAAGAGCTTACGGAAACCAAAGCAGGAGCTCTTGGACGCTGTAATGGCGGTCAAGAGTGCCCTGCGTACGGTTAAACGTAGGGAAAAGATGGAAGAGGAACGGGAAAGGGAGCGGGAGAAGCTTCTCGAAGAGGTAAGGGAGCTGCGGAAGCAGCTGGAGGGGGTCCAAGGGGTGCGTAAGGGAGGGCTGGAGACAGCCACCTGTGCCACTCAAACGGACACGGCGGAGGAAAGACGCACGGAGGAGCAGCGGGAAAGGATCCGCAGTCTCGTCGCTTCCGGGGAGCTGATGGAGGCTCTTCGGGAAAGGTGGGAGGCGGCTCTGTTCCAACGGACGGAGGTGTCGCACGGGGACCCCATGTCGGAGGGGTATCGGAGCGATTTGGGGGTGATAGTGGGGGAAGAGAGTAGTCCTCTCAAGGAGAGAGTGCTGGCCGGGCTTCCCGAGCTGGCTGAACTGGGGGGCGAGCACGAGGCGGGGACGATCCCCTTCCTTGTGCAGACCTGCCGGTTGCGCAAGGGGGGGAGGACGGAGACGCTCGAGCGCTTCGTCTTTTTCTGCCAGATGGGTGGGGACATGGGTCCGGAAGCGGTCTTCGGAGCGCTGAAGAAGCTCGTGAGAACTGCCCAGAGGGAGGGAAGGACGAGGGTGGTCGTCCCCCAGATTCCGGGATCCGATCCCGGGAAACTAAGGAAGCTGGGGGAGCTTGCGGCAGAGGGAAGTGGGATTAAAATCTGCTTCTATTTTCAGGAAGAAAAGAAAAAGGAGCAAGGAGAGGGAAAGAGGGAAGAGGAAGGGGTGATCTTCGTGGCGAGGGAGGAAGGCACCTCCTACTTGGATGCCCTCAAGAAAGTAAGGCAAGTGGTTGCCAGGGGCGGCCAAGAGGTCAAGATCAGCACCGTCAGGGAGACGAAGAAGGGGGAGATGCTCCTGACGGTGTCGAAAGGAGGAAAGGGCGGGCAACTGCGGGAGTTGCTAGCCAAGGAGCTGGGCTCGAACAGGTTGAGAGGGGGTACAGGGAGGTCGGCGGCCTTCCAAGTGCACGGCCTGGACGCAGTCGCCACCGAGGAAGAAGTGGTGGAAGCGGTGGCAACCGCGGCTGGAGTGGAGAAAGTGTGGCTAAGGCTGCTCAGTCTCCGTCCAAGCTTCGGAAGCTGCCAAACCGCCACGCTTGTGGTGGAGGGCGAGGCGGTCAGACGGGTGAGGAGGGTCACCGAGGTGCAGGTAGGCATCTCCAGGTGTCGTCTGAAGGAGCGGCGGGAAACCGATCGCTGCTTCAGATGTTGGGAGGGGGGCTACAGGGCGAACCAATACAAGGGAGAGGACCGCTCGCGACTGTGCGTGAGGTGCGCGCAGGGAGGCCACAAGGCCGCGACCTGCCGCACGCAGCGGTACTGTCCTCTATGCAAAGAGGGGAGGGCATAGTGCCGGGGGACCGGGGTGCGGAACACCCAAAGCCAGGGAGGAACCCAAGGCTGGGGGCAAGGCCATAGGCGAGGGGCAACCTAAGGCTACTTCTTCCCATATCGGCGTGGCGTACAGCACCATCGATCTCGCAACTGACGCAAGCAGACCTCTTTTTTTCGACGAGCATCCGCCCACCCTTGGCATCAGTCTCGTCAACGCATTCAACGCACCGTTCGCCCTCAAACATACCTTCCCCACGTGCCCTGCAAATCTAAAATTCCTTCCAACTTCCACCCCTAGATAAGTCACAGACTCCTTACTTTTTATCACACTCCCTCTCACCTCAATTTCTACATTCGTCACCTTTCTTTGACCTTCCAGAATCACCATCTCCGTTTTTTCAGGCGCAACTTCCAATCCCATTCTATCTAGTTCGTACATCACTCTCCCCACGGTATATTCCGTCTTGGCTGCCAACTCCCTTCCCGTTTTAGACTTCACCAAAACCGCAAATCGTCCGCGTACGCTATCAGTTCCACTCCCTCTTCCATATCCAGCTTCAGTATTCCGTCGTAGAAGACGTTCCACAGTACGGGGCCCAGCACCGATCCCTGCGGCACCCCGCACGTGACCCGCCTCCTATGACCCGACTCCGTCTCTATCCATCTCTCAGACAGATAGGATTTCGTCAGGTCCACCAGGTACTCATCCACACCCATACGTTCCAGGGCCTGCACGATTTTCTTCCAAGGTGCGCTGTTAAAGGCGTTCCTTATGTCAAGCAGCACCATCACACACACCTCCCTATCTTTCACCGTTTTCCCCCTGATTTTCTCTAGCACCCCCTTCACTCTCTTCAACGCATCCACCGTAGACCTTCCCTTCCTAAAGCCGTACTGCCTATCGCTCAACAGACCCCTACCCTCAAGCACCCCGTTCAGCCGGCCCACAATCATTCTCTCCAGCAATTTCCCGACTCCATCTATTAGGCATATTGGCCTGTACGACGCCCTCCCACTCGATCCCTTCGCCGGCTTCTCCACCAGCGCGAGCCTCGCGATCTTCCACACCCCCGGGAAGCATCGTTCCCTCAGACAGTCATTAAACAGTCTGAGGAAACTTTCTTGGTGCCCCCTTACGCACTCTACCATGATTTCCGGGGTTATTCCGTCCGGCCCCGGGGCCTTCCTTTTCTTCACGTCGGCTAAAGCTAACTGTAACTCCGCCTTCGTGAATTCCTCCCCCACCTTCATTTTGCTTCCCGGTTTTCCCCACCTCACTCCTGGTCTCGATGGAAATAATTTATCCATTTCCTCTCTCGTTCTCTCCTCTGTTAATATGGCAACCCTTCTGAGTCCCATTTTCCCAGTCACTATCTTATATGCCTTCCCCCATACATCCTCTTCTACTTCCTCACACAGTTTCTTCCAGCACTCGAGCTTACTTTCGTGTATTCTCCTCTTCAGCTTTCGCTTCGCCTCCTTGTATTCGCTTCTCACACTCTCTTTATCATCCTCACTCCCATCTCTTGCGTTCATCCTTGTCATCTGCCGTCTTAGGGTAAGGCATCTCTTCCTCTCTCCCGCAATCTCTCCATTCCACCAGTACACTCCCTTCCTCTTTCCCCCATTCGCTCCAATTGCTTCGAAGTGCTTATTGCACTTCTCCACAATTGTCCCAATCACTTCCTCCACACTAATTACCCCCGCGCCCGTGAAGAAGCCCGAGATTTCCTCTCGAAAGCGCTCCATCGCCCCCTCCGTCACCCTCCATCTTCTGGTCCCACCCGTCCTGTTCCCATACTCCCTACCCTCGTTCACCCCACCCACCCTGTACCTTATGGTCCTATGGTCACTGAGATTTTCCCCCTCCGCGTCCACCCTCCAGCCCTCGACCGACCCCGCAATGCCCACCGTCCCCATTGTCACGTCAACCACCGATCCCCCCCTCGATCCCACGTAAGTCAGTGCATCCCCCACGTTCAGCGCCACAAGACCCTCCGCAGCCATCCAGTCCTTGAGCACCCTCCCCCTCCCGTTCGTCCGCACCGACCCGAAGACCGGGGACTTTGCATTCAAGTCTCCGCCCACCACGGCTTTACCCCCTCCCGCCCTGACCCCCCTTATCCTGATCGCGATCTGTTCCAACATCCCCTCAAAATCCCCCATTTCCCCGTTCGGTGAGAAGTAGCATGATACCACCGTCACCGACCCGAAACCCACCCCCACAAAACCCTTCCCCCTGAAAGTCTCTCCCGCTGACCAGTCCCCCTTTATTCTAATGAAACTATCCCCGTCCTCATCGCAAATTTCCCTAGCACCCACCCTACGGTTCGGTTCCGATCCCATCAAGATGTCAATTTTATCCTCTTCCATTATTTTTTCCATTAGATCGTGCGCAGCTTGACTTCTGTTGAAGTTGAGCTGCGCAATCTCCATACCCCTTCCCATCCCGCTCCTCCCTGCACCCAATCTCCCGGAATTTTTAGTTTCCAAAGCCATCGAGTACGGTAAGTATACAAATAAATAAATAAATAAACAAATAAATAAATAATTAAGTAAGTATTTGTCCCTTCTTTTTTCTTTTCCTTTTCCCCTTTTAATTTATAGAGTAGGTAAGTATATATATGTCGGAGAAGCACAAGGGTTGTTCATCTTTTCCATTATTCTTTAATATTAATAACTAGACAGTAACTAACAAAAGACACTAAGCACTAGACTATAATTAATTATATGATACCGACGAATTCACAAACCACTCTTGTCCCTTTTGTGGGTTTCTCGTGACTACGTCTGCAATCGAAGAGTTATCCCAATTGCGGTATCTTCACCCCTTTTTATATAAACAAATGCCCTAAAGACTAAACATAAACATAGACATAGACATAAACACTATTATTCACCGACATATATGTTATAGTAACCAAACATTTTACCAATAAATAGCGCAAGTAGACCTTATTTTCCTGATTTGTCACATTGGGCCGTTGGCTCAATGTGTAACCTGATATTAATGATGTTAATATAAACACGGCCCGAGACTGTATTCATGCAAGAAGGGAAGGAAAAAAGAAAAGGGGTCCTGGCTAGTAAAAGTAGAGGAGATTAGTTTTGGATCTCTGCGCCGAATGTTCTTGGGGTATTAATTCTAAGAAAAAAAGTAAAATAAAGAGTGAAGTTGTTGGGACAAAGTGTTTTGTTTTCTTTTAATTCTTTTAACATCAGAAGTGGGATAAACCGCGTGTTTGCGAAAAGATTGTTACTGTTGGAATTTGTTGAAGTGGTGAACATGTCAGAAAATGATAAACTTAGTGCTGAAAACAATGACGAGGGCCAAAGTACTTCAAGAGGAAATGGTAGTGCAACGGAGACAGGGGATGCAAGTAATTTGTTGGGCTCTACGTTGCTGAGTATGCAAACGACGTTGCAGAGTTTGATTGCTGAAGTGGCTAAATTAAAATCCACCACCACTGCCATAAGTGGAGAAAATGTCACAGCTCCGACCGTTCTAACCCAGGTGAGAGAACCATTGAGTTTTGATTTTGTTTCCTTTGACCCGAATAAAAGTAACTATCCCATGCAAGAGTGGTTAAGTGAAGTCAATCGTATTAGAAATAAGTATAATGTCGATGACTGTTTGGCCATACTAAAAGCTGGTCAAGCACTACGTGGTGAAGGCCGCCGTTTCTATGAGGGATGGGCTCCCTTGTCTAGGGATTGGAAAACATTTGAAGCCGATCTATTAAGCTCATTTCCGGACCATGAGTCGTGGGGCAATAAATTTAAGAAAGCTTATGAAGTACGATGCTCGCAATTTGAGACCTTCAGCGAATTTGCAAGAACCAAAATACGGGAGTTATACCGCTTCCACGCTCAATTGCCGTGGGAAAAAGTTTTATTAGTTGTAATAGAAGAAATTAATTCCAATTCTGTTTTTGAAAGCGTTCGCTTGCAAAATCCTTCTAATCAAGCTGAGCTTATGATGATTCTAAGGCGCCATGAAGCACTAAAACGAAAATCTACCATGGATTCTAACATGAATTCACCGTTTCTGAAGAGACGTAGGACCAATAATGTGTTCAGTGGCAAATGCCACAATTGCGGGAAAACAGGCCACAAGAAAGAAAATTGTCGCCATCTCCTTTCGGAATCAAAGATTAATGGTGTAAACATCCCTAAAAAGTCTACTGTTGAGTGTACTTTTTGTAAAAGGAGCGGCCATGAAGAAAACAACTGCTGGAAAAAAAATGGGAAGCCAAAAGCATTGCGTGTCAATATACGGAGGTGTACTATCATGCCTAGAGCCATAGTCACGAGCTATGGCAAGTCTGAGTCCTTTTCGTATATGGTGGACAGTGGGGCTGACGCTTCCATTATTCATGAACATGTTGTTCGACGAGTAAATGGAAATCCAGTACCCTATGAAATGACTTTGGCTGGACTGGCCAATGGAAAAGCTCGTGTTTTAGGAAGATGTGTATTACTTGTCAGCCTTCAGGAAGTAACTATTGAAATAGACTTTTTAGTTGTTAATGATTTTACAATTCCTGAAGTGGATGCCCTTATAGGTTGGGACGTTATAAGTCGTGAAGGATTGGAGATTGTCCGTAGAAATCATGGCATTGACCTCCGGCTTAGCACGGCTCTGCCAACTCTAATCTCTACCATACCGAATTTCCAAGTATCAGGATTGAACGAGCGGCAGCAAATGGTATTGGATACAATTTTGAGAGGTACAGGCTCAACGCCCTTCAGTAGTAACTACCGGAAAACTGTGCATCAAGTTAAATGATAGCACTCCAGTAGCTTTCCGACCACGTCGACTAGCATACGCTGAGCGTATACAACTAAAAAAAATTGTAGACGATTTACTGAATGAAGGCATAATCCGAGAAAGCTCATCACAATACGCGAGTCCTATAGTCCTTGTTAAAAAGAAAGATGGGTCATTGAGGTTGTGTGTAGATTACAGGGCGATAAATTCTAAGGCTGTCAAGGATCGTTTTCCTTTACCAAACTTGCATGATCAGTTGGATGCATTGGGAAAAAAATTATATTTTACAGTTCTTGATATGAAATCCGGTTTTCACCAAATCGAGATTGAGGAATCCTCACGACAATACACTGCCTTCGTGACACCCGATGGTCATTACGAATACAACCGTATGCCATTCGGGTTTGCGAATGCACCAGCTTGCTATCAAAGGGCAATTAATAAGGCCTTGGGCAAACTGAAGGACAGTATAGCGCAAGTTTATTTGGATGATGTTATGATTGCCTCAGAAACAATTGAGGAAGGACTCAACAATTTACGACAAGTCTTAGGAGAACTCACAAAGGCTGGATTTACCCTGAATTGGGAAAAATGCACATTCTTGGCTTCTGAAATCGAATATTTGGGCACTATAGTTGGAAATGGAACAATCAAACCTAGTCATCGGAAAATTGAGGCTCTTACCAAGACTTGCCCTCCAAAAGACATTAAAGGTGTCCGACAGTTTATGGGTCTTGCTGGGTACTTTAGGAGGTTTATAAAAGGATTCTCCATACTGACTGCCCCGATAAGCCAATTGCTTCAAAAAAATGTTCCTTTCGAGTGGGGCAATGTGCAAGAAAATATTCGGAAAGAAATAATATCCAAACTAACGTCACGACCAATCCTGAAAATATTTGACCCAGACCTACCTACAGAACTGCACACGGATGCTAGTGCTGTGGGAATTGCTGCTGCTCTGATGCAGAAAGAGAAAGGAGTATCCTACCCGGTTGCTTATTTCAGTAGGAAAACCACCCAATATGAGGCGAAATATCACTCTTACGATTTGGAGACTCTTGCTATTGTGGAAGGTGCAGAACATTTTAGGGTGTACCTGTATGGTATCCCATTTACTGTCCACACTGACTGTAACTCAGTACGAGCCTCAGCTCTCAAGAAAAATTTACATCCAAGAGTGGCTAGATGGTGGGTTAGACTACAGGATTTCGATTTTAATATTGAATATCGACCAGGATGCAGAATGGGACACGTTGACTACATGAGTCGAAATCCAACAACCCTCCCAGTAAAAATTAAACGTAAAGCATTGGAGCAACCAAAAACAATAAAAGGATTTCAATTAGATGACCCCTTTTGTCAACAACAGCATAACAAGTTACAAGAAGGATTTCGAATCAAGGATGGATTGGTTTATTACATAACACAAAAACCAACTAAAAACGACAATGGCCCTCGGTGTTTTGTACCAGTTGCCGGTAGATTACTGGTTATGAAAACTTTCCATGATGATGCCGCTCTTGTAGGCTGGGAAAAGGCAATAACGAGGCTAAAGACGGAACTCTACTGGCCAAGAATGAGTCAAACGTTAAAAAAATATATCAAAAATTGCCGAGTTTGCACAATAAGTAAAAGTCACACTGGCAAGAAAGTTGGTTTATATCAGTTAGGTGAAAAGGCTACTAAGCCCTTTGAGACATGGCACATTGATCATGCTGGTCCCTTAGTGAAATCCGATCAATGTACGCATATCCTAGTGATCGTCGATGCCTATTCAAAATACAATATTTTCTGTCCAATTCGCAATAAAAAGTTAGAATATACTGTACTAGCGTTGAGAAAAGTATTCCAAAAGTTTGGCAAGCCAAAGACGATAATTGCCGACAGAGCGTTTGTCTCTTCGAAGTTTAAAGGATTTTTAACTGATAACAATGTAGACTTACATCTTATAGCGACGGGTATGCCTAGAGGAAATGGTCAAGTTGAGCGGACCATGAGAACATTGTTCAACCTGATGAGAAGTATCCTGACTGACGAAAAAGAGACTAAGTGGACATCAGTAATCCCACAAATTGAGGCTGTGCTGAATGAGACCGAAAGTAAAAGCACTGGTTTTACTCCAAATTTTTTAATGTTTGGGAAAAGGGAACGACTAGCAGCGGAGAAAAACTTGTTAAAGGGTATTACGGAACACAAAACTGAAAATCTGTCAGCAGCCAGGGCAAAAGCCAATGAACGCATGGAATTGCATAGGAAGCAGCAAGAAGTTAGGTTTAACAGTAAAAGATCAGCCGCCAAGCTATATCAAATAGGAGATAGAGTAGTGGTGGCAGACACTCAAGTTTCTGGGGGAAAATTTAAGTCAAAGTTTGATGGGCCATACGAGATCTTGAAGCTACTGGACAACGAAAGATATGTGATTAAAAGAGTACACCGAAGAGGTACAATAACAAAAACAGCAGCACATGAGCAACTGCGAAGGTGGCCAGAAGGGGGACAAACTTGAAAAGTACAAGTTCCTGTTTAATTGTGAACCTTAGATGGTTGATATTTTTAATTTAACTAAATGGAAAGTACAAGTTCCTGTTTAATTGTGAACCTTAGATGGTTGATACTTTTAATTTAACTAAATGGAAAGTACAAGTTCCTGTTTAATTGTGAACCTTAGATGGTTGATATTTTTAATTTAACTAAATGGAAAGTACAAGTTCCTGTTTAATTGTGAACCTTAGATGGTTGATATTTTTAATTTAACTAAATGGAAAGTACAAGTTCCTGTTTAATTGTGAACCTTAGATGGTTGATACTTTTAATTTAACTAATGGAAAGTACAAGTTCCTGTTTAATTGTGAACCTTAAATGGTTGATATTTTTAATTTAATTAATGGAAAATACAAGTTTCTGTCTAGTTGTGAACCTTAAATGGTTGATATTTTTGTATTTAAATAATCAGAACTATAAGTTTACGAATTCTAAGTGGTTGACCCTTAATTAGTTTACCAGTGGACTTTAAAGTGCTTTTAACTTAGTGTATTTTATTGTTTCACTTTATAGAGTTGTTTGTTACTTATACTAAGGTGAAGCCTAGTTTTAAGTAATTATAGATGATTTAAAAAAAAAGGGGGGGTTGTTATTTAAACTAAAATGGTTTTATGCGACTGTGCGTGGGCGCACGAATGCAGGATGGCCGTGTTATAGTAACCAAACATTTTACCAATAAATAGCGCAAGTAGACCTTATTTTCCTGATTTGTCACATTGGGCCGTTGGCTCAATGTGTAACCTGATATTAATGATGTTAATATAAACACGGCCCGAGACTGTATTCATGCAAGAAGGGAAGGAAAAAAGAAAAGGGGTCCTGGCTAGTAAAAGTAGAGGAGATTAGTTTTGGATCTCTGCGCCGAATGTTCTTGGGGTATTAATTCTAAGAAAAAAAGTAAAATAAAGAGTGAAGTTGTTGGGACAAAGTGTTTTGTTTTCTTTTAATTCTTTTAACATATATATGTCGGATAATGAGAGGAAGAACTGCTTTCAGAAGCCATGAGTCCCAAGTTAAACACTAATTATAGTCACTAAACACCGCCAATTTATTAAGTAAAACAACTGTCGCTAAGATTACACTAATTTACATGTAGCAGACCAACTATCGGCTACCCTATATTCTAATGAATGTCTTATGGCAATAATCGCTTGCACAAAAGGTAAACCGTATAGTAATCAAATCAAAGGATGAGAGACATGACAATCCGGGGCCAGACCTCTACCACCCAAATCTCGATAATTACTACTCTGACACACAATATTCATTTCGTCCCCTGGCCCCGTTTTGCCTCCCCTTGCGTGTTAAAAACAAGTGCGTCCCTTATTCCTGGGGTTCCTGGAAGTCATATCATAAAGAACATGAATGGTTTAGTTTCAACAGAATAGCGAGAAAACCCAGAACCCCGATCGATTACATAGGGTCGTACCAATACACAGAGCCTGTCTACGTAGGGGTATTCGCTAAATTTATGATGGCGCCGACATATATAATTAATTAAACTGTCCCTTTGATAATTCTTACTGTTTATACGGAAAGTTATATTGCAATAATATTTGAACCACTATGTGAAAAATGGAAAAAGTAAAGAAACAAAAATAAAGGAAGAATGGAAGAATTTTAAAAAAATAGAGGAAAAAAACTGTAAAATCACGTAATATTGCGAAATTGAATGTAACCTGAAATTGGAAGTCATCTTGGTTAATTTTGAATAGTTATTTAAAATCCGTAATTTCTAGAACCGTTTTGCTTGGTTAACATTTTTTAACATGAGTTAGTTAGTTAACGGAGATTTGCGTAGATTAGGTTAATATTAACTTTGAAGTCGACTCGTGTTATTTGCTTGTATGTATATTTTTTAAATATGTTTGTTTGAACTTCAAATTTAGCCAAGATGTTCCATGAATCTATACAAGAAATATAAATAAATATAAGTCGGCGACTTAACGTGTTTACGATAAATAGTTCAAAAACAAAAAAGGGACCTGTTGATAAATTCGGGGTTGGTGTGAAGTTTTTCGAAAATCGGAATTGGATGACTGATTTAGGTGCCTTATTTTAGTTTGGACGAAGAATGGAACGGAACTAGAGAGGGAGATTAGAAAAGATGTCCTGGGAGAAGAGACTACTGATTCCCTAGGAACAAAAAAAGAAAGAAAGGAGGAGTGATGGGTTGCGGTTTTTTCGTTGCGATTGTTCTAAAAATCTAGATTGTTGACTTAACACTACTAATACCCATTGGTGAATTGCTGCTTAAAGTGTCTTAGTCGTTTCTTTTCGAATCGTGTAATCGACGGTATTATTCGAATGTCTTTTGAATTACTGAATTTACCCTAATGAAACCTTGCAGTGACGTATAGCTTTCAATTAAAAAAGAAAAAAATAAAAAATAATAAATTACAAAAATAGAAGGACGTTTGTTTACGTGAATTATATAAAAGTGAGAATTAATAGTCTCGTCCTTGCTACTAGTACCCTTCAATATGAGTAGCTTTAAACCGTTTCATGAAAAAAATTAAAAGAAAAACCCGAAAAATATTATATTAACCTGACAAATGTAATTGTAACCCGAAAAGTGTAATAGTGACCTGGCAAATTAATAATAACCTGATAAATGTAATAGTAACCTGAAAAATATAATAGTAACCTGAATTAACCCGGCAAATGTAATTGTAACGCGAAAATTAAAATAGTAACCTGGCAAATATGTGTGTGTATATGTATATTTTGAAACTACGTTCTCGACTTAAATATAAAAAAAACCCACGATGTAATGTTGAGAGCTCTAAACCACCATATGACCAATAACACAATACCAGACTGTTGGAAAAGAGGCATAATTATACCGATCCCGAAAAACGGACAAGACAACTCACAAGTACAGAACTACCGACCTATTACGCTGCTTCCAGTTTTAAGTAAACTATTTGAAAACATCATAAAAAACAGACTTGACGAACATTTAGCACGACACATACCGATTTACCAATTTGGATTTAAGAAGAAGCAATCAACAATTCACCCTCTTTTTACCTTGACGAACAATATACAGATCACACAACTAAACAACAACAAATCAGCTTGCCTATTTATGGACATCAATAAGGCTTTTGATAGTGTTTGGCATAAAGGACTTCTATTCAAACTACACCGACTTAACACACCGAAATACTTAGTTCACATAGTAAAAAATTTACTTGACGATAGACTACTTGAAGTTCGAATTGATAACACGCTCTCATTCCCGTTCTCCCCACAGCAAGGCCTGCCCCAGGGCTCGCCCCTCTCCCCTTTACTTTACAACATATATTGCCACGACATTTATAACCACAACTTACTGAACAAAAACCACATAGACTTAACGGCTTACATATTACAATATGCTGACGACACGACGCTTGTAGTACATGACAAAACGACAAAGAAAGCCGTAGACCGATTGCAGACGCTAATGGACGACACTATGACCTGGTTTTATAAGTGGAGGCTAACACCGAATCCCGCTAAGAACCAACTTTTACTGACAAATCACAGAACTAAGGAAAACTCCCCGACACTTACAGCAGACGGACATACAATACACCCCACTAACGACGTAAAATACCTGGGCGTAACTATAGACCACAAATTGAAATTTTACAAACATGTACAAAACATAAGGACAGAAATTACGAGACGAACAAAACACTTTCGATCACTGACACAAAAACAAGGGAATCAGCACGAAGACAGCGACAAGAATTTACAAATCGATCTGCAGACCCCTTTTAGACTACGGACATATAGTGAGAGCAAACGCTACCAAAAAAACCAAAAGACATATACAGACAACAGAACAAATCGCTCTGAGACTCATCACTAAAACAAGACATCCTAATAATCCTTTGCACAACCCCTCCACACAATTACTATACGAGCGTACGAACATGACAAAAATAACGGACAGACTATCACAAATACAGACAAAATGGAAAAACAACCGACACAACTGGACAATACTTAACCCACTTTGCCTCAGACGACAAACACGACATTCCCACTTTCTCTCCCCTCCCAATACGTTATACGAAGAACTGAGTGAAGATATACAATAGAATTTTTTTTTTTTTTTTTTATCTCCAAATGTATACCGTTTTGACCACTCTTTATATAAACTTAGGCACTTGGTTATGTAACAAGGGCAGAAAGACCAGTATGGTCGATAGCCTATTTCGTATGAAATAAAGATTATATATATATGTGAGCTTTTATGAAGAAAGTGATACAAGGGTGTTTATTGATTCGCCTAATGTGAGTGTGAAAATACATGTTGTCTCATAAAGATAGTGCTATAACCTGGCCTTAGGCATAAGGACAATGTTACGAACACTTGGTACTGTCTTATCACATTTTAGAAATGGACCTAGCCTGTAATAGTAAAATAGATTATCGGTGATAAAAGACAAATAGGGCCTGTTTATAATCTCGCCAAAAATATATGGAAGTGTGAAGGGAGTGATTCAGGGATGCGAGCGTGGGAAGAATGTGGAGGCCTGGGTGCCGGTTCTGGTGAAAAAGAACAGGTGCACCCAGGGTGACTCGGATACATTGTGTGTGGGGGGGCATTCGACCCCCGATCTCAGGGAAGTAAAGAAGTACTGCCAAGACTTGTGCTTTATTTCACCCTCCTTCATTACCCTTAAAACAATTTTCTGACATATATATATATAAAAAAAAATGAAATCGTTCTGGTTCTGTTAGAGAAGGTATCTTAAACTGACATATTTTCTAGAGTAACTTGTAAATCTAAATTATTACGACGATGAAAAAATCCAAATAAAGAAACGACTGATTGAATTGTTAGAGAGCCAAATAATTTTAAAAAAATAGAAAGAAAAGAAAAAGTTAGAAGAAAAACGTGTACTTAGCTCCCATTTTTTTTAATTACCCGAACCTTCACGAATGTTAGATGTTAGCCTAATCAAGCTATACGTCACTGCAAAATTTCGTTAAAATATGCTAAGAAACACCAGAGTTATTGTTGCAAAAGTCACTTTTCGACTATCTCCGGTTAGCCGAGATTGGCCAACTGATTCCAGACACTACACCATGCATATGCGAAATACGTCTTAAGTGGGAGTTTTCGATTTGTGTCAAGATGTCGACTTCAAAAAGTTAAGAGAAATCTTTGTGACGTTTCATATTTTTCCGAAATCTCAAAAACCACCAAAAATCCTACTAATCCTAAAATGCTGTGATTCTATTGTTATTATTGTTGTTATTATTATATAAATCTAAAGTTCTACATAGGACATATACATTCCTGTTTTTTATTCTCTTCTAGTTATATTTAGTAGGTATAAAAGTTGTCTTGTTCGTCTCACTGTTTCGCATGGTGCCAAAACCCTATTTTTAAGTAAAAAAAAAAATTAAAGTGAGTTTGTGAAGTGTTTCATTGAATTCAAATTTGAAAAACTACTTAAAAAGTACAGATACTGTTTCGATAACCCGTTATGTTTAAGGTTTCGTAAAGAAAGTGATACGAGATTGCTGCTTATCCACCATTTGTTTAACGTGAGTGTAACAAAAAGAAAAGACAAAAACACGACGTGTCATAAAAATAGTCTAAACTTGTATTAGTTAAAATAATTCGTATGTTGAAATAGATAAAAGTTTATAGTTTCGTCTCAAATGTATGGAAATTTGAAGAGAATAATTAAGGGATGCATGTTATGCCAACGCTCACATCTTGCTAGACGCTGAATAAGATATTTGGCGTATCGATTGAATAGTTTATATTATTTTTCGATGACGAATCGGGTTGCTAAAAGGGACAGAACTGATTCGGAATTCTTTGCGATCAGACACCTTTGTATTTTTTTTGTTATTAAAATCTCGTTATCGAACCGTTAGTTCCAATTTTAAAAATTACCGAAAATTAAATTTACACACAACATAACTTGCATTCCCTTTTCCATTTTGGTATCTTAAAGAAGTCCTGCTTAAATTTGTGTTTTTCTTAAATAATAATAATAACCATCTTCATTCACCCGGTGAATGGGCTATCGGCCCCTTGGCCTTTCTGCCCAATTGACATGTACAATCTACAAAACGAGAAAAAAAAAAAAAACCCGAGGCAACCATAAGTGTGATGAGGATTAGAGAGGAGTGACTGTTCGCTATTGTCGTCCGTCCGCGGTCCGTTGATGGTTGTTGGTAGTGTTCGAGTAGGGTTTCGGAGGGATAAAGGAAGCCGTGTCAAGCAGAGGGGGTTGAGTATTGTCCAGTTATGAGGTTTGTCCTTCCATTTTTTCCGAAGTTGCAGTAGTCTTTCCGTTATTTTCGTCATATTTGTGCGTTCGTATAGCATTTGGGTGGGTGGGTTATGTAAGGGGTTGTCGGGATGTCTTATTTTTGTGATCAGTCTTGAGGCAATTTGTTCAGTTGTTTGTATGTATTTTTTTGTTTTGTCTGTTGCATTCGCCATCAGTACGTGGCCGTAGTCTAATAGAGGTCTGCATATCGCTTTGTATATTTTTGTTGCCGTTTTGGTACTTATGGCTCTGTCTTTGTATGTCAGTGTTCGAAAATGTTTTGTTCGTCGAGTGATTTCTGTCCTCATGTTTTGTAGGTGTTTGGTGAATTTCAGTTTTTTGTCTATTGTAACCCCTAAGTATTTAATTTCGTCAGTTGGTTCTACTGTGTGTCTATCTGCCTGTAATGTTGGGGAGTTGAGTTTAATTTTATGGTTAGAGAGTAGCAGTTGGTTCTTCGCAGCGTTAGGTGTCAGTCTCCATTTGTAGAACCATGTCATTGTGTTGTCCATTAGAATCTGTAGTCTCTCCACGGCTTTTTTCGTTGTTTTGTCATGTGCAATGAGTGCAGTGTCGTCGGCGTATTGTAATATGTAAGGTGTTTCGTTCATTGCGTGTTTGTCTTGCAAGTTGTGGTTGTATATGTCATGGCAGTACACATTGTATAGAAAAGGGGAAAGTGGCGAACCCTGGGGAAGTCCTTGCTCGGGGGAGAAGGAAAAAGAAAGGGTGTTGTCGATTCGTACTTCCAGTCGTCTGTTCTCCAGTAGGTTTCTAAGAATGTTTAGTAAGTATTTTGGTGTGTGAAGTTTGTACAGTTTGTAAAGAAGCCCATTGTGCCAGACACTGTCGAAAGCCTTGTTGATGTCCATAAACAGACTTGCGGTTTTCCTGCCGTTTAGGTGTGTTGTCTGTATATTGTTTGTCAGGACAAAAAGTGGGTGAATGGTCGAATGTTTGGATTTAAAGCCAAACTGGTAATTCGGTATGTTGTTCCCAATAAGTTTTTCAAGTCTGCTCTTAATTATGTGTTCGAATAATTTACACAACATCGGTAGTAATGTGATTGGTCGATAGTTTTTAGTTTGTGAGTTGTCTAGTCCGTTTTTTGCAATGGGAATTATTATTCCATTTTTCCACGTCGTAGGTATGGTGTTGTGAGTTATGCAATTATTTAGTTGGTTGCGTATGTGTTCGTGTGTTTCGGGGGTTAAATTTTTCAAAATTTTGCATTTAATTTTGTCTTTTCCCGGTGCTGTGTTTTTTAAACTTGTAAGGCCTTCGTCATATTCCGTGATCGTGATCGGTTCGAATGTATGGTATGAGGGGTCGCTAAAGTAGTTGTCGTACCAGTGGTTTACGTCATTCCAGTTGTTGTTGTCAAAGTTTGGGTTGGTCGATGCACTGAAGGCTCTTTGAAAGCGTCTGGCAAATGCGTCTGCTTTGTCTTTGTCTGTGTAATGTTCCGTTCCGTTTTCGCTAATCGTACCAATATCGTTGTTTTTTTTGTAACGTGTTAGTTTTTTAATTTTTTTCTAATACGATTTCCCGCTGTCATTTTCGATTTCTTGGCATGCCTCTAGCCATTTGTCCTGTTGGTATTCGAATATTAGTGTCTTTACGTTTCGGTTGAGGTTATTAAGTGTTCTTTTTAATTCGCTGTTTTGTGTTTGTGAGTATTGTCTGTATAGTTCTCGCTTTCGTTTAATCAGCCTTAAAATAAATTTTGGTAGAGTGTGTTGGAAGAATGAGTTTTTAAGTCGAGGTGTAAATAATTCGACAGCTAATGATATTTTTTGTTGTAGTGTTTCTATAGAAGTGGATTGTGACCGGGTGTGAATGTAATTGTGAACGTACTGTCTTTGTCCGTGTCAGTTTTTTCCAGGTTTAATTTCCCTTGGTTGTTTTTGTTAGAGAGCTGTTGTGTTTGTCCTGGGTTAAGGTCAAAAGTAATTGCCAGGTGGTCAGATCCCAGTTCATTGGTCAGCCCAACATTGGTTATGCTAGCAGTTAGGTTTGTAGTGTGCAGTAATACGTCCGGTGTTGTGTCTTGGTTTTCTGTCATTAGGAATGTCGGTGGGGTGGGTTGTCTTATAAAGTCCGAGTTTTTCAAGAATGTATTTAATTGTTTTGTTTTGGGCCTGTTGAGGTTTAGGTCGCCAATAATGATGGCGTATTTGTAGAGGCACGCCCTAGTTAGTATGTTTTGTTCAATGTCCGAAAATGGGTGTATGTATACCAGGAAAACGTGTATTTTGTCGTCCAGGTATGAGATGGTAAAGTGAATGCAGTCGTTTAGGGGGTTATTTAGGGAGGGGGGGTTCGCCTTGCCGAGCTTTACTATCGGTTTTAACAAGACTGCAGCACCTCCTCTGGCGTTGTTAATCATGTGACCATGTTTGCTAATGTACTGCCAATCTCTATACGCTGGTGTCTGTTCCAGTTTGGTCTTAGTTTCTACGAACATGCATCCGTCCACGTCATTCCGTTCTATGTAATTGTAAATCAGCTGTTTTTTATAGTTTAGTCCGTTGATGCTGGAGCATATTAGTTTATAAGTCATGTTTGTATGTTCGTCGATGTCTGCCTAATGTGGTTGATGGGGTCAGTTGGAGAGGGTGAGTTGGGGTTAGTTAGGTCGAACATAAGTATATACATCTGATTCCCAAAGAAAGCTGCTGTTGTATCAATCCTTAAGTCTTCAATAAATCGCTGTCTTAATTTTTTGAGTAGTTCTTCTCGGTTTACATCGCTGTTTTTGTTGATACTGCTTTTGTACTTACTAATGATGAAATCGTGAGTTGATATTGGGGCGTGAATCCGATTATTCTTGGTTATTGTTGGTGGAAGTTGAGTTGTAGTTTTGTTAGCGCATTTAATCCTTACATTTGGCATGTTTTGTATTGGTGCCGTAGGTCTGCGGGGACATTTAGTGCTCCACGCTGTATGTTCCTCGGATCCGCAGGATGTGCACTTGGAGGACAATGGTGACTTGCATTGGTATGTGTTGTGGGGTCCCATGCACTTGTTACATTTCACCACATTCGGACATTTCTCAGTGGTGTGGTCAAACTTGGAGCATTTTCCGCATGGCGCAGGTATGGGGGTAGGGGGCTTGCTTTCAGTGATACGATAAGATCTGTTGAAGCAGAATACACGCCGTTCCGTCATTAACTTTTCGTAGGTTCCCTGATCGCCCGTAATTAGGCGAAGCATGAGCGTGGGCACTCCTCTTGCCCGTGATATTATCCGCTTGCAATATCTCACTTGGATTCCCATTTTTTTCAGCTGGTTGTGGAACATTTCGTCCGATATTTCCGCTTCCACACCAGTTATTACCGCCGAGTATGTTGGAGTAATTGTTTTTCTCAGAGTTGAGTTTGTTGTTGTGGTTTGCTTGTTGCCCTCAACCTTATGGAAGGCTGTAATTAGGCCTTGGCTTAAGAGAATTTTAAGAGCGGCTGAGGCGGTGTCACTGTTATTGGTTTTTAATAGATATTTATTTTCTTGCTTAATTATTAAATGTTGATTGTTTGAATTGTGTTGTTCCCAACTTGTTGCCAGCTTAATGCGTGATATATTTGGTGGTGTAGATATGGTAAAAGTGTGTTGATATCTGGTAAGCCCAGGCTTCTGAGTAGCCGTTGTTGTTTGTGAGGATGTTGATTGCTGAGATAACGTTGAAGTCCTGCTGTGTATTATTGTTTGTGGGTGTTCTATGTCAGCGTGTACTTTTTTTGATCTACTGTCGGTTTGACTGTCCTCTCTCTTGGGTCTACCCCTTTTTTTCCTGTTGTGTGGGGTTACGAACCCGTCCATGCCAGGCTGGGAGGCGATATCTGATTCAGAGGTCTCCTCTGTCTCCATTTCCCCAACTATTATCTTGGGGCTGTATGTGTGTACTTCACTGTTTGTATATATTTGCGCGTCAGGCTAATAGATTTGTTTATTTACACTCGCACCGGGCACGTCTTGACTGTATCAAGGCTCGCTGCGAACTCTTCTTTTTCTTATTTTATACCGATTAATAAAAAAAATCTAATAGGTATGTATGTATGTAGGCTTTTTCTTAACTTGTCTAGGATTTTATTTCTGAGTTGTTACAATTAGGGGCTTACTAACTTAACTAAGAGGATACTTGCGTTTCTTCACGACACTCCCGACACCTCACCGAATCGTTACCTCGAGAAAAAAGAGAACGTCCCAGTTTCTCCAATACCTTAAATGCTACTTTCTGGAGCAATAAACCAGCGGCGTACCCTAACCAGAGACTGATTCCCGATCCGCCATGTGGCCAGCCATATCTGAACGTCATAAACCATCCTTTGTCAGAACCGTTGTCGACTGCCCTTCGACCCTCTTTCCTGGTTCTAACAAAGAGATGCTCGACTTTCTTTTACTTCATGCGGCTCTCGACCAAGGATAATTACTGGAAAAATTCCAGTAATGCTGCGAACCACATGAACTCAGTGACCATACACCATCACTCTTCATTCCCCTAACCTTTTTTTTTTGTGAAGGCAAAAAAAATGCATTTACGCACTACCCCCGAGTCTTGGTGTTCGGATCGACTCGGGGAGTGTGGGACTCACTCCAGAATACCCACTAAAAAAAAATATCCCTCTGTTTTCTCCGATGAAGGTAGGAATTATCTTTCGACATTACTTCCACCCGCATCTGTCTCCTTCTACATTTCCCGTTCCTCTGTTTCTTTTTGTTTTATAATTTCCACTATTAGTTTCATTATAATTTCGTTTTTTTCTTCCATTTCAGTTATATGTTCTATGAAATTTTCTGTTGTTAGCTTTTCCCCTATAATTGTTTCCATTTCTCTTCTGTAACCATTCCATCTATCGTAATTAAGTATCGTGTGTTCCGCCGTATCTTGTGAGATACAGTATACACATTTTTCTTCGCTTTTGATCTTAAAACGGTTTAAGTACTCTCCAAAACATCCGTGCCCCGTCAGGTACTGTGTTAGGTAATAATTTGTTTCACTGAATTTACATTTTATCCATTTGTCTAGTTTAGGTATTATTTTTTTTGTTGTTTGTGCTTTGTCTGTTAAATTGTTCCATTTCTGTTGCATTTTTCAAGTAACTTGTTTGTTTCTTCCTCCCTATTTATGTTTTTCTCTTTATATAATTTGTTTCTTAGTTCCACCTGTAGTTCCATTGGGAGTATTTTCGCGACCACACATAGGGCTTCATACAACACGGTTCTGTATGCGCAACAAACACGTAATAATATTTTTCTATGAGCCCTTTGTAGTATGTTAACATTCCTTTTTTGTTTCAGGGCGTCACTCCATACCGGCGCCCCATATAGGATTATGGATTCTATTACCGTTGCTACTAGTTTTCTTTTATATGTTTTGGGACCTTTTACATTTGGTAAGATTCTTGATAGATTGTTGGTCACTCGTTCTGCCTTATTTGCAGCTTCCTGTATATGGTACTTCCAATTCAGATTTTTCCCTATGTAAACACCAAGGTATTTAATGTAATCTTTGGTTTTAATTTTCACGTTGTTTATATCAAATTCAAATTCTTGTAGATTTCTCCTCGTGCTTGTCAAAACTGCCTCTGTTTTCTCGGGATGTATATTTAATTTATTGTTTCCTGTCCATGTTAAGATTTTTGTTATAATTTTGTCTGTTTTAACTTTCAACTCATGTATGTTCCTGACCCTGATGTTTACTGCTACATCGTCTGCGTAGGCGATAATTTCGGTGCCCTCTACTGTGTCCAGTTGTAGGATTCCGTCATAGAATATATTCCACAATTGTGGCCCTAATACGGAACCCTGTGGTACCCCCCTTGTTACTGGCATCAAACTTCCGTCTCCTAGCTGTATCATTCTTTGTTGTAAATAGTTTTGTATGACCGTAATTAAATATTGACTGATGTTTTTTCTTTTCATTGCAGATACTATTTCCATCCACCCGACCGAATTAAAGGCGTTTTGTACATCTAATGTGATTAATAGGCAATATCTTCTGTGTTGGCATGCTTTTTTTCTTTCTAATTGTGCACTATGTAAAGCCTTATTTATCGCGTCTAGAGTTGAAAATCCTTTTCTAAATCCAAACTGGTTACCGTTTAAGGCCGATTTTTTGTTCAATTCAATATTTATACGATTCAAAATTAAATTTTCAAAAACCTTTTCAAGACTATTAATCAATGAGATGGGTCTGTAGTTGTCCTCGTCGCTCACATTTTTTTTTGTTTTTTTATTAAAACGAGCCTGCTAACTTTCCAATCGTTCGGTATTATGCCTGTATTCAATATTTCGTTATATATTCTTAGAAATAATTTTTTGTTTGTCGATATCAGGGTCTTTATAATTTCTGGCTGTATACAGTCGGGGCCCGGTGCCTTCTTTGTTTTTAGTTTACCGACCGCTTCGATTAATTCTTATTCCGAAAATTGTATAACATTATTTGCTGTTTCTTTTGCCCACTTGATTACGTTTCCCTCGGGAAATAATTTTCTGTAGATTTCAATCTCTCTTTCTTTCGTTAGTTTTGTCTGGTTTGTTTTTATTTTCCCCCGTACAATCTTATATGCGTGTCCCCATATGTCTTTGTCCAAGTCTCTCAGTAGGTTGTTCCATGCTTGTGTCTTCGCCCTTCCAATTGCCTTCCTTAATTTTTCCCTAATCTCTTTATATGCTTGTGTTACCTGTGATATTGTGTCATTCCACCAGTAGATTGCTTTTTTATTAGAACCTTTTGTATTTCTTCTTCTAGTCAGCTCCGAGTTGCATGCTTTAATAATGAGGTCTGTGATATTTTCTGCATTTATATTTTGTTTATTTTTTGATATTATTTTTTTAAATCTGTTATTGAATAAATCCATGTTTACGTTTTCTATTTTCCATCCGCTATTGCTTACCTGTACTTGTGGTTTTAAACTTGCGCAGTGTATTCTGTATGTGATGTATTTGTGTAGACTAAGGCTTTCTTCTTCCAGTACTTGAAAGTCCTGTATTTAATTTATTATATTTTCAGTTGCAAGGGTGATATCTATGATGGAGGTAGACTCGTTTCTCACGAAAGTAGGTTTGTTGCCCCTATTTGCCATTAATAGGTTATATTGTGCCATCCATTCGCTTATACTTCTTCCATTAGCGTCTTCTCTACATTCATTCCATAAGGGGGATTTCGCGTTGAAATCCCCTCCTAGTAATACAGGTTTTTTGTGTGCAATCATAGATCGTCCAATATCGTGTAAGTAATTTTCGTATTGTTGTGTGTTAATGTTTGGTGATATGTAGCAGCTATATATTACTCTGTCTTTGAGTTCCAGCCAGCAGGCACCTTTGCATGCACCCACATTGCTTATTTTAATATTTGTATTTAAAATTATAATTGTAGTATCTCCATTACAGTCTGTTATCCAGTTATGTGTTTTGGCTGTTTTTTTGTTCGGTCCACTAATAAGAATTATGTCTATGTTATTTTCTTTGGTAGTTATGAACATTAGGTCCGTTGCTCTTTTGTCTCTTCCCAAATTTATTTGTGCTATTTTAATATCTATAGTCCCCATTGATAATGTTGTTGTTTTGTTTTGTAGTAAAAATCAC
Source organism: Euwallacea fornicatus (assembly GCF_040115645.1). NCBI lineage: Eukaryota > Metazoa > Arthropoda > Insecta > Coleoptera > Curculionidae > Euwallacea > Euwallacea fornicatus. The sequence continues at coordinate 99,624 of NW_027096080.1, read as the reverse complement.
AGTCCTCTCTGTCGCAATTACTTTTTATTATCTAGCTTATCGCTCTTTGTATCCCCGATTGTTCTGTCGTTTTCTCCCCTTTCCTGTCTTTTTTTATCTTCGTTTGTTTCGTTCTGTGTCTGTTCATTTACTATTTCTTTATTTACAGGTTTATTTATTTCCCTCCTACTTCTAGATATCATTCTTCTAAATACTTTGCACCGCATGCCACCCGTAGAATGTCCCGTTACCTCACACGTTACGCAGAATTCCACGTTTTTGCACTCTTTGGAGGAGTATTCTCCTTTTCCGCATTTATAGCATAAACCACTTCTGTCGGGTCCCACGCAATGTCTAGCATTATGTTCGTATCCCCAGCAGCGATAGCAACGATTAATGTCTATCTTTGTTTCTATATTGCACCAAGTGAATCCTATTCTTATCCTTCCCTTAATTTTATCTATGCTGCCCAATGGGCCTAAACAGTTACCGTTTGCGTATTATTCACTGTCGGACGGGTTTCACTAATGTATATTTCTTCTATTTTTTCAATTTTTTCACCTATTGCTTTCCTAATTTCTTCTTTTCTAGTCAGGGTATCTATGCCTCTAATATATACTGTTTTCCTTTTTTGTGTTTCTCCTATGGTTTTTACTTTTGCGTTTATAATTTTTTAATTTATTGTCTCTTTTAGCTCGTTTAATGTTTTTTGATCTTTGTCTGTAATTATTAATAGTTTTCCTTCCCTTGTGCTTCTTATACTGTTAATTTTTTTACTAGCTTCAGTTCCTCGGACGCAGTCCTTTACTGTTTTTAGAACCTCGTTATATATTGTTCCTGCTTGTTCTACAACCAAGGTATAGCTCTTTTTTTCTTTGTTTGATTCAGTACTGTTTGTTTCGTCTTTGCTTGTATATATTACTACGTTTGTTTCAGTTCCTGTAAATATCAATTCTATCATTTTTCTTAACCTTTCTGTGCTAATTTTATTTATGGTGTGCATTGCGATCCATTCGTCTCCTCTAGTTTCTTCTCTAATATCTTCTATTCTGTCATATAAATCTTTTTCCGTCCCGTCGTATTCAATTTTAATTAATTTCCTAACGTTTGCACCTTTGTCTTTATGTGACCTGATAGTTGTTTTTTGTTCCAGTACTTCGAATTTTCCAGTGGCCTCTAAGAGTTCCGGAAAGCGCTCCCTGTAGATCCTCTGTATGCTTTTTTCCATTTTCTTATCTTCAGTGTCCATTATCACTACTTTCGTCACGTTATCCTTTGTTTGTACTGGATTGCCGATTTTAATTTCTGTATTTTTATAAATTATGTTGCTCCATCTTTTATTAACTATTTTGTCGTACGTCTCATAATTGTTATCTCCTTTTTTACTTGTTAAATATTCGTTTCCTGGTTGCCCTAACTTTTTTTCTATATTAATTAAATGTTGTTTTAGTTTGTTGTTTTCTTTTTTAAGTTCTTCAATTTCCTCCCTAAGTACCACCATATCCTCATTAATTGCCTCTTCGTTATTTTTATTTAGTTTATTTTCATCCTTCATGGCTTGATTTAGCATTCCACTTATCTTCCCCACTAATGTTTTAATGGGTACATGTACATTTTTGTTATCTTTGATAAAGTTATTCAGTTGATTCATATACGTTTCCATGTTTTTCAGAGTTTTTTCTATTTGTCTCGTTTGTGTTGCGTCTGTTGTTTTATTGTTTTTTGTATTTATTTCCCATTTTCTCTTCTTTTTTGGCATAGAGTCCGGTGTATCTTCCTTGTTTTCCACTGTTGTATCGATATCAAAACTGCTATCCCATTCCAAAGCATCTTGTTTTGGAGTGTGAAATAGATCCTCTTGGCCTTGACTTCTATTTCTATGTGGAGGAGTTCTTTTAATAGAGCTTCTCCTCCTGAAGTTTCCCGTATCGTCCACTGTCTCAAACTCTTGGCCTACTGTCTCTCCCAATGTAGCAGAGTTGCCCCCTCTGTATCCTATGGGGCAGACCTCCTCCAATGAGGAGGTGCGGGATTCCCGGTTTCCCGGACCCGCCCGGAGAAAATTTTCCTTCTGCTTGCTCACCATTCTGGGTGTTTTGGTTTCAGGTGCTCCTCTTCATCCCTTCCGGCTTGGGAGACCCTTCCGGGAAACAAAGTCCCCGCCGGTATGGCATAAAGAATCGCTGCACCCTACTCAGCCTCTACACCACGTCAAGGTACCAACCCCAGTAGAGGTCATTTCCCTAACCTAGCCTCAATTATAGTTACTTTACAATGTACATCCTATTTGCATCTCGATTTGGTCAGACGGCAACAATTATACTTATTAATATTGTATATGATGACAGGTATATAGGTCGAGACGATTTTGAACAGTTGTAGTTGACCCTACAATGACTAATAATGAGAAATAATAATCGAAGACTTGCGCATATTTAAGTTGTTTTTGATATTTCAGATTTCTAATAAATTTAACCTAACGATTTGTGTCAAAAAGAAAACTCCAATTTAAGATTCGCCCTTTATACGAGGAGGGGTTATTCTCACCCAACCTGTCCCTTAAAAGTTTGTTGGTTTGTTGAAATCTAAATGTGATACGAATTTGAAAATTTCCAATAAAGTTCTTTCTACTGTGTTTACTATTTTCTTTTAATGTTTGCAACTTCCTATCATTTCCGGTTTAAACGTGTTAAATAGCTGTCGATCCTGAGTGATATATTTCCTACCTACTCTATTTCGGTATAATATCCCAAACCCGGCGCTTTCGCCATTTTTAGATATTTGATCTGGAATTAAAAACAAGCCTCCGTAATGATCCATTTCAAAATTACTTGTATCTGCAGTCTTGAGTTTACATTTAGTTCCTATTTATGTGGGTTATTATTGCAGTAGTAAGGAATGTCGTTCAACATCAAACTCTTTATAATCTAAATAATTTTCAAAGTAATTCAATTTTTTTTTAAAGTACTAGTTGACATTCGAAAAATAAATAATACGTTACCTATCGCAAATTAAAGTTATTTTTTTTAAATCAAAGTTATTACCAAATTCAAATAATAAAACTTAATTATTTCGAACCATGGTTTGGAACGACATGGGTAACTCTGATGATAAGCTTTGATCGAGAATTAAATTTTCTAGTTACGATTGTTTGAAGTTAAGATGAATGATGTTTCGTTTTAAAAAATTCACTTTTACAACTTCAAAAAATATATATAAATGTTAGGAACGGTACTGCAATACTAAAACCTATAATTGTCAAGAGTGTAAACTAAAGATTATATATTGTATTGACGTTTTGCGAAATGTTTCGTTCGTGTTTACTATACCTGTGGATATTTGCACAAATTGAAAATTGATCGTTACGAAGACACGTTTCTAATTCGAGATTGAATGTTTCAAAAATGATAAGGAATCTAAGTATGGGACTTTATACCGAAAATGTTACGTAGAATTTAAAAACAAATTAATATACTAGAAACCCCATTTGAAATAGGCAAGCCAGGACAACTATTTCTGATCAAACCGGAAGTAACCCGAAGTTGAAAATTTGTATTCAAGTTAACTTAATGTCCAATTTTCAAATTCTGGATCAATTTTGCATTTACATCCTAATAATCTTTTAATGAACGAGTTGGACCTATGACCCTGTGTATACGAAGTTCGCCATTAGTCCGAGCTCGGTTTCTGGTATTTTTGTATCAAATATCCAAATATCGATATGAAAACTTTAGTATTGTACTTCTTTATGTTAGAAAGCTGTGTGATTTAATAATATTTTCGTTAATGTGGGGTGTTCGGTTTTCGCTGAACGGCATAAATTCGTACTTTTTTAAATAGCAACCCATAGTTTTTTATGTCTTTCTAATGTAATATTTAATTCTCTGCCGATTTGCAATAACATTTTTTTTCAAACATTACGGTTTTGGAAGTTATCTTATAATGAACCTTCAGAACTCAAAAAATAATTAGTTTTGTAAAAAAATTATTTTAGATGAAAGTTGACGAAGTAGAAATACGTGGTGACTAATAATGCATAATGACTTGATAAATCGAGTTACTTGTGCTTTTGTTAAATAGAAGCAAAGCCTGCTATAATAAATCTGTCAAGTTATAAAATAATGCCTGCTGTGTTATAATTGATATTTTGTAAATACCTTCTTGGCTGTGAATATCAAATGAAAAGATGTCATTGGTAATCGACACAGAATTAAAAACGACTTTACAAATGTTTGGGAAAAATCGTGAGTAAATTAAAATAAAAACAATGAGTTGCGGCTACTTGAAAATTTGCAATCTGGTGCAAAAAAAAGTATGGTGGATTACAAGAATGTTTTAAAGTTTTCGATTACCTCTGACTTTCATTTATAAATTTACAAAAACGAATTTCCAAAGTTCAAGAAACACCAGTTTTGTGATCTTTCTTTCTGAGTCTGCATTTTTCGAGAAATTACTTTGATGTGGCAAATGCTTTTATCGATATAAAATTTGTTTTTATTAAAATGGAATTAGATTAAGAAAATATTTGAGCCTTTATTTTCATATCTAATCGCTATTTGGCGTGATTTATTCTTGTTATTTCACGCTGATTCTGCTTAGAGTCAATTCTCTTAGAGGACGAATAATAATCAGAGTCAGCATCGCCGATTGCCTTTTTAATCATAAGACATTAGTGTTAGTCAGTTCATTTTTACCGCTTCATGTAACCAGAACTTAAAATATAATAAACTCTTTTCGGATCGACTGGTGTTTAAATTAACAGTTTTATGTATTCGTTTTCTAAATTAAGTAAATCGAAACTTCGTCGAATGGCGTGACCGAGAACAGATATAAATGGCGAACCCTCTATATACATACGTGTGACTACCATGAATAATGACTAACATGAACAATGCTTAACCTGGACAATGATTAACCCGGATAATGATTAATCTAAACTATGGCTTGCAGAACACTTTGTTCGAAGATTTGACTGATTGCTTTGATATATAAAAAATATATAAATTGCCAAAGTGATCGATTAATAATTTTAATTAATACTCGGGGTGCTCCTTTTTGTGTTAGATGGTAAAAAATCAAATAGGTTAATCTTGAACTTATTTTGAGATAAAAACTTCTTGTAAAAGCTCGACTTAAGTTACTTCCACTTGGACTTGCGAGATGTTGAAGTTTAATTTCGCTTTTCCCGATTCTCCTTAAACTTTTTACCATTCTTAAAAAAAAAGAACATCCTTTATGTGACTTATGTTAATATGCATATAAATGTTTATACTGAGTACTTCCAAAATGACTGACTGTCAAATCTTTTATTCGAGCGTGTTGTACGAACCAGTTTTACAATATATATATTTTTATCTAATGTACGAGGTATTTAGGTAGGTGGTAGTGTGGGATACTACGTTGGGTGGTATACCAGAGGAGGTCGTTATAAATTGATATGGTGTCGGACGAAAAGGTTGCGACTTTTCTTATTCATAAAATTATACTGCTGCTGCTTTGGAACGAAATTTGACAAGTCTTTTCATCTCGAAAAATGTACAATATAATCTAATGTGATTTTCCTAATTTGTAGTATGGCAATGAGTCAAGTTCAAAAGTCGATGATTTTATCTGAACGCTTGAATGTGTGTTTATTCAAACATCTTATGAACTTCCTTAAATTCGTCTCTTTCTGTTGTTAGAAAATGTCAATAGAGAAATATTTTAGGAACTCTTCATTTTAATACTTTTAAGTACCACCTCCCGGCGCATTCGCCAAAACTTAAACGAGCCATTTATTGTGTTTCCGGATATTCGAGGTTTTTAGATTTTCTTTCTTTTTATAGTTTCTTACCTGCGTGTATATTCGTATATATTCGTGTGTATTCGCTGGAAGTCGTCCCTGCTTATATATGTGTGAACGGGACGAGATTCGAAATGGAGAACCTACGATCGCCAGAATTAATAGAATTACTGTTCCGTGCCGATGGGCGACGGGTCAACGAGAAATAAAACTCACCACCACCACCACCAATGTGTGGACGATTGAAAATGGTGGTTGGTTCTCGTTTCGATCGTTATAAATAATCGATGACATATTTACGAATATTGTCTATACGTTGGAAAATAAATTATTATTTTGTAGTATCCACCCGTTAATATTTATTTAGTGCGAATTATACAAATTTGAATAAAATCCACGTTTGAATTTAATTCCTCTGTTTGTTGTATTACTGACTAGGAAAATCGTGTTTACGAAATTCTCCGTAAATAACGAAGCCTTTTTAGATTTTATGGCGTAAATTATTTAAACAATGTATTCGTACGTCATAAAAAAAACGTTTGCTACAATTTTGTCGTAAAAGGGCTTGTTCCTCTGCACTTCGATAATTTTTGAATGATAACGGGACGATCAATTAAAAAACTCAATTATCGCCAAAACCTGTACCACACACTGGGTATCTGTACAAGTACCATTAGTTTTAAATCGATTCAGAATAAACTCCGTTCGTATCCCGTTCCATATGCTGCACTACTACTTCCTAGCAAACACCCTGGTGCTTAGTGGAGATAGAAAATTTTCGAACGGACGTAGATACATTAGTTTCGAATCTATGTAACCCTATTTATCCTTATGCAAAGTCCCTTGATTTTTGATATAATAGCCACGGAGGATGATATCTTTTTGAAAATAAAATTAATTAATAGTAGTATTGTTTAAACGAGAACTAACGCTAAGTTTTAAAATAATTAATAATTGTTTAAATTCAATCTCGCTTATCTCCTTGTGAAAAACAAATTAAGAGCAAAAGAACGTTTCGTTTTGTTGTTAGTTTAGTGAACTATAATTTTGTCATAATATACGAAGTATAACATAAGTACGGATTTTCCTTTTAACACGACGTAGATCTAAAAAAACTATGCAATATTTTTATATGACATTTGTTCAAAATCTCAAAAAAACACGAAATATGCCCAGATGAGTTTTAATACGTTTTTGTATAAAATGTAAATTCGTTCCTGCCTAAAAGAGTAATTCAACATAAAAAAAATAAAATGTCCCATAAAAAATTATCAGCTATAATTGCAAAAACGCAAAAAACATTTAATGTTTTTGCAAATGAGACCAATGGAGACAATTTCGAACACCTTTTGTAGCCAGTCCCAGTCCCGGAATGAGTAGCAGCTAAACTTGTATTACTTATTATAACATTCTTAGGCGCATATTTCGGTGGTTTTTGAAATTTCGAAAAAATGTTATGTAAAAATATTGCTTAGTTTTTAAAGGTCTGTGTCGTGTTAAAAGCAAAACCCCCTACTTATGTTATCACTTGTATAGATCCTTTTACTTTGTATCGTTTGAAAGAGTGTACGTTGGAGAAACTTTTGTTTAAAACATAAGAATAAATTGGAACCGGAGTATTTAAAAACGTTAATTTATCTACTTCTTCGTTTTAAAAAATGTCTCTGAAAACCGCAAATAGTTGTAGTTAAAAGAAATTAACTTAATTGAATTGACTAATGAAATTATTTCGTATAAAATCACCTAAGGCCGATATTTTAAAAAATGACGAAAATTTGCAAAATAATTTTAAAAAAGACATTGCAGAATAAATTTGGATTATGTATATTCGAACCTATCCACCGATCTACACTGGTGGCCAAAAGTAAATTAAAAATCCTAAGCTAGGATGGTTCCATTGCTGCTGTGGGTCCCACACTATTGCTATCTTCTAAACCTCGTAAACGATGTTATTGATCACAAGGATTACGTTTGCTTAATTTTTCTTTGGTCGTCGGTGGCGGCGCTCAACTTGGCGAAGGCGCCTCGATTTACAATTGTACAATTGTACGAACAAAAACAAAGTTTTCGACGTTTTCGTTTTGAGCAATATTGAAGAGTAAAAAACTGACGCCGGTTCCCATAAAACTGGTAACTTGCATTTCGCTGGGAACTCAATTTATACTCGATAGAGTTAACTTTATTCAAATGATTTAGTAAGAGTCAGTTGTAACTTGGTCTTCGTTTGGAAATAAATATAATTTTTTTTATCGAATTTTTCAATACACGATTTTTAACTTGAAATATGTTAAATAATTAACAAAAAACAGTTATAAAAAACGCTCGATAGTGTCTTCGAAACAATTGAGGATGATATTGTCAACATTTTTAATTATTTATGGTATGTGTGCCGTGCTATGTTAATTCCGTGATAATTTTTTGATTTCATTAATCGCCCTTAATTTCTTATTTCGGCGGAGATGCGCGATTTGTTTCGTTCTATTTTAAAGTTTTAGGATTAAAGCAAAATAAAATTTCTAGTTTCCAAAAAACAAATCTAAAAGTACAAGAAAATGATTGGTGGTGGTTTTTTATTTGTTGTGTATTATTCGTTAGTTATATGACCATTTCCTCTGTAAAGTAATAACATGTGTTGTCAACAAAAACAATAACACGCTCCAGATTCTACAAACTCAGCGACTTTTTATTATAAAAGTTCAGGGCAATTAGCATTAGATAGTTATTTAGGCATCCTCTTGAAGATAGTGAAAAACGTGTACGAATTAATAAATCGTATTATCAAATTATATTTTTATTTATTTTTTAAAAAGTAAGTTACAAAAGGACCTAACGTAACTCGTTGGGTGATTCGGCAGAGTTGTGATGATGATGCGGCCGGCAATGTGTAATCCCTACGACCTGGGACTTTGGTAAATCATTCTATTTGCTCGCAAAGTAAAATAAAGATGTGGCGTTTTATTTCGTCCAAGTTGTAACGCGAAGCAAAATTTCGTTTTCTCATCGATACTTCCGAAAACCGAAAAGACGTTTATGCGCTTTAAAAGATAGCAATGGCGTGGCCTGTGCTAATTGTGCTGAACCTTGTGTATATAAAATTGGATCTGTTCGTTACATATAATTATTTTATTTTCGTTAGATACTTAGATATTTTAATAATTAGGGATCTTTCTTTTCCCTGTCAAATAAGAAAACAAAAAACTAAAACCTTAATATACAACGAATAAACCCAATAGCGATGTTTACGGTATATAGAAGGGTTTTAATTAGTTAGGTGAGTGTGTATGTGTTACGTGTAAAGTGAAAAATAAATAAATTTTGGAAACTGTGTAGGTGCTTTCACTTGAGGTTTGTATCTTAAAATAAGTCCCAGATTCGCCAACTTAATTTGTTGCCATCCCTTAAAAAAAACACCCTCTATGTACCGTAATGGTACGGACGATCCGTATAAAATATCCCTCTACTATGACTATACAAAATAAAGTACAGGGTCATTTACGCTACACGATACCCCACAGAATGTTTTGTAACCGAAATACGAAGATTTCAAAAAGTTTCAATTTAGTTTAATTGCTAGCTAGTTAGCTAAATTGAACGTTAGAGAGATTAAAGTATTAAAGTTACATTTTTACAAAATGTTATGTTACGTTATTCAAAATTCAATTGATACTTTGATCTGGAAATGAATTTTGAAATTATTGAAAACTTATTGTCAAATGGCGTGAATGATCTTGTACCTAGGGTATCTCTTATCTGTACGTAACGTGAATCGGCTATGAGAAAATCTTCTCCAATTCTTCTTACTTCTACGTTATCCTCGTTATCCTGTATGTTTAACAACGACGATTTCTGTTCTTGTTTAAATCCTTATCCACCGCAAAGTCTCGAAGCTATGTTGCTACGTTGTTGTTGTTTCTTTTGTCTTTGTGCTACTCCTACCGGCGTATCCTCCTCTTTTTTTTTATATCCTTTGGTTAATCTAAAAAGGCTTATACCAACATTTGTGCCATTACAAAAAAAAAATGATGTATGTGTACGGAATTATTTCTTACGTCGATGCAAATATTTAAAGGAATGAAGAAGGGAATTAAAATTTTTCTTTATTATAATTATATTTTTTTATGTTTTGGTGATGATGTAGATGATCTTACCTCCAGAATCAAATATGTGTATTTACAGTGTGTTTCCTACATAATAATAGGTGAAAGTTTAGGGGCTGGATTGTTCTCTGAGTAATTTAAAGTATTTTATTCTTCAACAGTTTTAGGAAATTTTAAAATTAATTAATTTTAAATAATCCAGTGGGAAACTGTAGCTGTAGGTTTTGATAAATTTCGTATAAAACATTTATCACCTTGTATGTAGGAAACAAAGCATTTTCCTTACCTTTAGGAAGTACACTGTAAATAAATATTAAAAGAAATATACATGTTGGATGCAACTTAAGTGATGTCATTAATTTTGAAAGATGGTTCCTTGTATTTTATGAAAAATTGGTCATATAAACGTGTGTCCTAACTTGCATTAGTTTTATTTAAAAAAAAACAGGTTTTATTAATTGTGCGTATTAGCCCAGATTTTTTTTTAATTATAGAGTTCGATAAACTGCACAATTTCTTCGAAAATGGCCTGGTTGATATAAAATTCAAGGTCCGCTACGACAGTTTCTAGGAGCAAAATTTTAATAATATTAGCGATTTATTAAAATTTTGCTCCTAGAAACTGTCGTAGTAGGCCTTGAATTGTACATCAACCAGGCTATTTATTATGAAAATGTGCACTTTATCGAGATCTATAATTTTTAAAATAACCGGACTGAATCGTAAGATTTATAAACTTTTTACAGACTAACCCCAAAACAAATGAGTCACAGTGTATGAATGTGTATGTTTACTAAAAAAATAATAATATACAAGTAAAATTCTCCCTATGTAGAACTTTCTGCTGAAATATAGAACTAACCTGTGGTAAAAAATGATTTTTATTAAAATAGCTATATAAAATGAACAGAGAAGTAACCCTACATATTACAAACACATTACAATTTATTTACACAATAAAAAAATAATATATATTTAAAATGCTAAAAAAAATTAAGAAAAAAATCCATTCTATAAACAACTATAAACAATGCCTTTTATGTCCTAACTATAAAAACTTAGAGTTACAAGAAATTATTAGTTTTATTTTTCTATATTTTACAGTTTTTTACATTCCCTATCAAATAAAAAAAACTGTAAATATGAAGGTATTTTATTGTTAAAATGGAGAAACGCCTAATTTTTGAGTTAAAATATTGAGCTATTAATGTTACACACACTTTGTATTACTGTTGTATTTTGAATTTTTTCTGACTACATTCTAACAATTGATGAAGGACCTGGATAAAGTGACGAGGCCCTTTCTAAATTAGTTCCCTACATAGAGACCCTACTTCTGTATAATAGTAACCCTTTTTATTCTTACCATGTTGGAAATAAGCACTCGATATTCAAATTGAAATCAACTTTCTATGCTTACCTTAGATCTTTTCTTCTCCACCATGTTCCTGCTCCTTTTTACCTTGCTTACAAATTTACTAAATGCTATTTCTACTGCTGAAAAAAAATTACTAACAAATCCCAACTCCCTTTTCCTCCTGAGAGAGTCGATGAAGAAAACTTCGATGCATCCCTGGCCCCTCTTGATCTCGTCAAAGTGAACCATTGTAAAAAACATGTTACATGTAACATGTTTGCTAAAGGGAGCAAATAATGCCCTCCTAGGTCTTTGTTGATAAATGAAGCTCTATTAAGTCAAAGTTCTGATCCAGCTAAACCTACCTACCTACCTACTGAAAATGTGTCAAAGCGTGTCTTTTGTAAATGCTAAATGTGTGAATTGATTAATAAGGAGCAAATTGATGCAAATGTGAAAATTTTTGTCCAAAAATTCCCTGTATCACTTGCTTACTTGCCCATTAAGGGTTCTTTGAGAACCTTAATTCTTGCTAGGTCCCCACGATTGAAGGTGCTTCGCTCTATGAACCCTACGTTTTACCTATTTGAGCGAGTCGCTCACTACCATGTGTAGGTGACACCCTCACTACCTGCAGCCTCGATAACCATATCGAGACACCTCCTATTGATGTCCCACTTTGCTGCTGCTTCCAAGATTTCCTCGTTCGATGCTATGTTAAAGTATGATTTTAGGTTCTTACCTAATATACATTAACGTTCTTTTTGTTGATCCTCCGTCTCGGCCCCCATTTTGAAACCCCTTGTGTAAACGATTCGAAGAGAATTTCATGAATAAACTCCCTTTCTTTCGACGATATCTCGATATATTCTTACTTACTCTGTACATGTTTAAATCTGGATCTTTCGTCTTAAAACAAAAGAATTTATTTTTTTCTGATGCACGAACAAAGAACGAATTAATTATTTCTTTGAGGGAAGGATGGGTGATTCCCGTCAGGGACTTTCCCTTCCGTTAACTTTTCGATTTGTGACAGTCAGCACCCTCTGAGATCGCCCTCTGGAACCGTTCGTTTTTTACGAATCGATACGATTGACACAGATGGAGCCACCTGCGAAGAACCATCCTCTCGCGTCGATATATACTACTAAAATTGATCTAGGCTCCCGCCGTCTTCTCGCTCAGGATTCGGACCAGTTAACGGCAGCGGCATATGTTGCTGTACGTCTTTGGGGAACAGTGTTTTTATTAGTGTTAATTTTGCTAGTTATGACAGTGGCTTGACAACCAGTTCAAGTTCCGCTTCAATAATCTCAGTTAGTATTTTCGGTGTGTTGGGTATATGGGTTGTAGAAAAGAAAAGTTTTATAATTTACTATTATATTCGTATATTATATCTTAAGACCACTCGGAAAGCAAGCCTAGGCAAGACTAAAGAATATAATATCGTGTTTCTTGTCCCTGAGAGTAACCCTTATCACCTAATAGATATATATAAGAAAAGGCACCCTAAAGCCATCAATACCATACTTAAGTTTCACACATGGTATGTGTTATTCTCCAGAAATGTATATGCAATAATGAAAGAAGAAACAACGATGTGCCATTAATAGTTTAGGGTCGACACTTAGGGTTTCGGTGTCCATAATTCAACACGGTGCTCTGTATTTATTTTATTTAGAGATTTTAACGTGTTAATATTATTCAATTCAATTTTTAAAATATGGGACCATGTTCCAGTAATTTTTAGATAAATTGAAATATGATTACTTTTATGTTTTGTATTAAATAACAATTAAAAAGTGTTTGGTATTAATTTCGTTCTAAAAGATTAAAATGTTAAATGGTAAATAAATAATGTTAAATGTAATAGTCATAATATTAAGAACGTTGTTAAATGAAGTAAGAAACATTTATTAAGCATATAAAAATTGGCGAAATAAACTATTTACTATTCAATCACAATTCCCCTGTAGAAGCAAGCCGAACTACTAGGGATTAAATTCAAAATATCTAAAAAATAGTGACTTTTAGTAATTTACAACAAGAGTACCTTTTTTAGGAAAAAATAAACAGGGAATCTATTTTGATAAGAAAAAAGTTGTCATAAAGAGGCACAAAAAAGTTATCATCATTTCAACGTTCACTAGTACGTTGCATATGGCGCTTTCTGTAAATTTGACGAAAATTTTAACAAAAATAAGTTCGGCCCTGCGAAAAATCCCATAATATCAAATTTCATGGCTATATTTTGATATTTGCGCGAATTATTAAAGAAAATGAAAAGAAAAAGTTAAATTTGCCATCCTGTATTTCAAAAACTGAGCCGTTTTCAATATATATTTACATAACATTTTCATCTTAAGAAAATATCTATCGACTATTAAAATCCTGTTACTATAAACTGGAAAATTTTATAATCATAAGTTTTCTTAGTTTATTGTGTACTATTTAAATATATGTCGGATCATCAATAGGAAGGTTTTCCATGATGATATAAAGTATTTAGTTCACTTTTAAAAGCAAGAATAGAAAAAGTGCAAAACTAACGAATTCGTTACTACACGAACGCTTCTCGTCAATTGCCAATCTAATCTGCCTGTCCCTTTTCGGTTTCTCGTTTTCCAGATCTCGCGAGTCCTTCGAATCCGAGGGGTAAGGTACTTGCTAGTCCCTGTTTCCCACGAAGGCCCGCACACATGGCCTCTCAATTTCGCCCTTGATGGTGGCGACCTCGTTCGACAGAGCTTTTCCTTAAGGTGGCCCTGTCAGCTTGCCCTTCGTCATATTATCAGCTAGTAATATTACACTTTATCACTTAAGGACTAATAAATCTCCGACATATACATATTTACTAGTACCTAAAAACTACTCTACATCCTAAAGATAAACTAAGGTCGGACAGCGAAAACACTACGACTGTTAACCCGACAAACATATCGAATGACAATTATGACATTTACGTGTCAGTAATCGGACCGGGAAAGTTCGTCGTTTGTTTTTCATTAGCAGAAAAGTGGAAATTGACTTCAACTATTGGATCCGAAATAAAAATATAATCTCATTTAAAACCGAGAAGCAAAAAATAAGAAAGGGTTTCATCCCGATCGATTAAGAGAATATTTAACGAAACAAGAAAGAAGAGGTAAGAAAAAAAATGAAACTCATTCCTAGAGGGTTTTCCAACGATTCCTCGTTTACAAAATGTGTACTCTCCTATTCCCGATATATGGGAACTAATAATAAAATTTCTCTTCCTCCCAACGCAATCAAAACTTATCATTAACATTGTCCTAAAGTAGTAGGTCTTTCATAGAGGACCACATTATTTTCATCGAGCTTCGATTCATCGACTGTTCCCCTGTAATTTGGATTTACCCATAACTATTCCTCTTATTTTAGTGCACAGAAACCACAGCCAAAACATGTGATATTGCCGCGTTCTACCCCGACGAAGTTAAAAAGATTCTACTATCCACTAGAGCAAGCAACTATCATTATCCTTCAGAGTCTTTGGGATATAGCGTCGGTTGGGTCCTCAATTTCTGGGATGGTTGAGAAAGTAGGGCTTTTTCCACGGCTCCACGGCTTTCACCAAGGTACGTACAGTCAACTTTGGTCCATCATTTTTATTTGCAATTTAGAATAAGTAAAATTGGACTTTCTTGCGTTTCAAGTGTTAACTGGATGTGCCTGACTTTCTGGTGGTTTGAGCCCTAATCATTTAACAATTTTTTTATTCTTCCAAAAGCAACCACATCTATACTTTCAAAGAGTTCTCATATATTTTGCATTTATTTGGACTGAGAAATTTGCTTTTTTCATCTTAGGGTATTGTTTTATTAACAATGTGAGAAATGTTTATTGGAAGATAATATTTATTTAAGTAAAATTACAATAATTTGTGTTTAAATTTCCATTATATTAAATTAGTTGATACATCTTTATCACGGTTCTCATTTATGTGGCTACTACAATGTATCAACAACGTGTCTTTGAAATAATCCACCAACCTTTTGTTGGTAGTTTAATAATTGAAAATTGTAACATAACAACACATTTTAAATAGTGGCGTAAAAAATAACAGTTATAGATGACAAAACAGTATTAATTAATATACATGTTACGATTTAGTCCAGGAAAAGAAGATAAAAAAAACGCAGAGAATACTACACCAATATTCTATTATAAGTCTAAATATCAAGAAGCTCCTTTAATTAGTAATTCTAACCATTTATATTACAAGTTTGCTGGCTCTGCAATTTCCAAGGAAATATTCGATTTGCAGTTTCGTGGGAAAGGATTCCTATGACACGAATTAAGTTACTTCTTTTCGATTAATGGTTTTTTTAAACGAATTTAAAAACAACTTTATTATCTTGCAAGAAATAACATAAACTTGATCAGACTTACAGCATAACTACTTAACTGAATATTATGACAATAATGAAAATCTTAACTATTCTAAGGGTGGTTTTATACAGTTATCTATCGATGAGGTCTTAATGAGGTCCAATATAAAGTCCAGTGGTATATATTGATAATGTCATTGGATGGGCTAGTGTGGACTACATGACTTCTTCCTTCTTAAGTTCAGAAAACGTGGGTTCCGAGGTTTTCTGAGGTGGTGGCGTTTGTTTCATGAAGCAGTTCAATTTGTGATTTTTGTATAGATATCTTAAACATACAAGAGACGAAACTAATAGACAGATTAGCAAAGAGTTTGTCCATTGGTGGGTGTTTGGTCCCTTCTTGGAATACGTTTCCAATCGTAAGGCGTTGGAAAGCTGATGAAGTCTTTTTAGGTCTTCTAGCTTCACTTTCTTGAGGGTTAACTGAATGTTTTCTGTTATTGTTAATCTTGGTACGTTTACTACCGGGAGCTCTAATATGTATTCTTTTTTGGTGGTTTCTTCCTTCTTGTATGTCTTTCCATTAATTATGATATAACATTTTTTCAAAGTTATAATAGTGGGTTTGGAGATTTTGAGGAATCCATTATTTGCACAGAAAGTTTGTACTGTGTCCGGTATGGTGGGTATGATTAGAACATCACTTCCACTTATCTGCTGAACATGGGTTTTTTCTACTAAGACATGGTCCCAGGAGCATTCCATTTTCCCTCGGCGAACTAGGTTGGCTACGCAGGGTTGTTGTTTGACTAGATAGCTTTGTTGACACATATACCAATCTTCAATTTTGTTACAGTCTTCGGAGGTTATCCAAAAATTCTCGGTGTTGAGTAGTAGATAAGGATGATTTAGGATGATGATTTGGTTTTGGATTGGGACGACGTACATATGGAGGTATCTGTATTGAGACATCGTGATTGGAATATGAATTTTGAATAATATAATTTTTTTTTTACCTCTACTTGTGTTCCAAAATAATTGTAGTAGTTAAGTTTATTTCTGAATTTAATAATTTTCTCAGAGCCATATAGGGCATTTAATTTATATATAGTATATTTTTTAAATTTTTTAGAGGAGGAATAGATGGATGTAAAATATTTATTTTTGTAAAAGTAACTGTATTCTCGATGTTATCAATTATATGCTGAACATTCAGAAGTTGACTAAAACTCATGTCTGCTATATTAAAAATCATGTTGTGTTATTGCTCAATATCCAGTTGTTGCGATATTTGTTTTATTTCCAAATTGAGTTAATCTTGACTTGATTTAATATTTTGAATTTTATTTATATAACTGTCTGACAATGGCTTTAGGAAAGTTTTCTGGTTGTTAAAATCTGGTTCTAGAGTTTTGTTGTTGTTTTTTAGATTATTTAAATAGTTGACAAGGAAGGTTTTATCATCGTTATCTAAAGTTCCAAATAACCATATAGAGGTTTTACCAATGATGTTGAATATACCTCGCTTAATTCGATGTAGTTCTTTAGTGATGTTAAAGATACCGATCCTTTGGGTGAGGTGTTCTAAGAGAATCATGCATTAATCAACCTTACGTCTAGTGTTAACAGTTTTACTTGAAATTTGAGAGTCATTTGAGTTTATAGAATGTTTCATAGAATGGTTAATTACATGCCTAATTTGGTGAGAGTTAATAAAATGTTAGTGGTATTTACATGATAAATGAATGTGTGTTTGGACGTGATTATTTTCGATTACCCTAATGATATGGGAAGGATGGGATTATCTACGGGTTTTAGCTTTAAGATAAATACTGAGGGGAGTATCAGAATCACAGTTATCGTCGTTAGATTCATGATTCTCTTCTCCTGAAACAAATAGTTGGGGTTTCAGATAATTTTTATGATATGCTTTATTTTTTGACTTAATTTTATTGTTTGAAATTTTTATTGGATTTTCTGGTTTTTGGTATCTATCTCTGGTTTTTCTTTCGTTTCTGTTTCTATGCGTTTTTCTGTATAAATCCTTATTGTTATTAATTTTGACGTTTTCTTTTCTGTTTTTATTAGCTTTTTATAAGGATCGTGTTTGTTTGTTTATTAGTTTGTTATTTACGTCTTTTTGTAAGGTCTTAAGGTTTTCAATGTGTTCTAGCATATATTCGTTGATTTTGTCCGCTTCATTTAATTCAAAAGGGTTCTTGTATGATATTTTCTCTCTAACAATTTGGAAAGGTGAATATTATGTCACGGAATGGATAGAATTATTATAAGACAAAAGAGCGTAATTCATTAGTGTTATTACGTTTTCTTTGTTTATTTTTCTTAAGGGTTAAAATTATTTCTGATAAAGTAGAATGAAATCTTTCGACAGGACTGTTGCCTGATAAGTTGTATAATGTGGTGTAATGTATTTCAATATTATGAGTTTTACAAAATTCTTGCACAAGATTATTTTTGAATTCATGATCGTTATCTACAGTGATTTTCCTAGGTATTCCAAAGTGCGTTATATAAATATTACTAATTTGTTGAGGATTTTCACTGCGGAAACGCTGTTTATTGGATAAGCTTGTCTAAATTTAGAAAATTAATCTAGGAATGTTAGGAAATATTGACTATAGGTTTTGTAAACGTCGATATAATATATGTGGTCAAAGGGTTCATCCACCTAAAAGGAGTAGGTTTAAAAATTAACTTATTGGGATGCCTTTCATATTTAAAGCTTTCAGACAAGTTTCACATGTGTTTATGTATTGTCGTACGTTATTGTCAATATTTGGCCAGTATAGGTATTTTTTTATTGCTTTTAAATTTTCCTGAATTCCTCTATGAGATGTTTTTGATTCGCGATATAGTTGAATTTTTATTTTTTGTTCTTCAACGTCTGTTACATCAGTTAAGAAGTTATTATATATAAAAAGTTTAAAGGAATTATTTTTGAAAGACTTAAATTTATGAATTCTAAATCTTTATCCAAGAAGTGCAAGAGCAGTGTGTGATGTTTGGAATTAACCAATTTTTAATCAGATTGCAGATATCCTGTTCCGTACTATTGTGGTTAATAAATATTCTTAATTTTGGTTTATTAAATATTTTTTTCTTTTATAACTTTGAGATTTTTGTTTGTTTGTTTATTATTTATAAATATTAACTGGGTTTGGTGTTGATTGACACATTTTTCTACACATGGTAGTAGTGTGTTATTACCGATTTTGGCTCGCTTCCCCCCACCACTTTACTTTCCCCCACCACTTTACTTCTCCCCACCACTTTACTTCCCCCCAACTACTTTACTTCCCTCCACAACCATTCTAACTTTTTGTATATATTTTAATCTTTTAAGAGGATTTGCAATAAATATAAGTAAAGTTTTAGTAACATTTCAATATTTTAACTCAAAAAGTAATATAATGCATCTGTGCAATGGATGTAATAAAAGTTTTACACAAAAGTGTAACATGGAACGACACATGAAGCAATCATGTCGTTTTCGATCGTCTTGTTCTAGTGTAATGAATAAAGCAGAGAAAAGAAAAGTAGATTTTTCCAGTAGTGCTATCAAGAAAGCCAAAATACCAAACCTGCTACTATCCCATTGCAAAGAGTGTAATAACTGGTACAAGAAGAAAAGACTTAGTGCTCATTTACGTTCAAATCTACATAAAAATATAGTGTGTGAAACAAACGATAACAGAACTGTGAAAGTCATAACTTCAGCATTTAAAAATCGTATTATTTCTTTTATGTTGCTTTCGGAAAAGAAACGTGGATATTGGAGATTTTTTTGGTGATGTGAAGAAATCTTTTATAGAATTGATTTTACAACAACTTAAGAAACATAAATTGGTAAAGGTGAATGTTGAATTGTTTGGACGATACCTTTTACACTCAAAGGAGATTGTAGAACTTAAATCTTTTAATACAAAGAATAAGATTGTTTCTTTATCATCGGATATGGAAACGATCTTTGGTGACTTTTTGAGTGAAATCAAGGAAAAAGTGTCAGTGTTTGCTGAAAATGGATCAGGATGGGCCTTGGAGAAAATAATGCATTTAGAAGTTAACATTAACAAATATAATCCAATTCGAGCTTCCTCATATATTCCTTTACCGAAACAGATCGTTAACAAACACGCCATCATTAATGTGAAGAATAAGGATCAACACTGTTTTGGATGGAGTATTATAAGCGCATTGTTTCCTGTCAAAGCGAACGCTGACAGAACAACTTCATATCCAAATTTTTTTAATATTCTTAACTTTGCAGGAATATCGTTTCCAGTAAAGTTAAGAGACATCAAATTATTTGAATTGCAAAATAACATTTCTGTGAATGTTTATGGTTTAGAGAGTGTTGATTGTGGACGCAAACACGAGATAGTTGGACCGCTTCATTATTCCTCTCAAAAATTTCCCACACATGTAAATTTGTTATTATTGAATCAAGGTAAGAATTATCATTATTGTTGGATAAAGGATATGTCTAGGTTAGTATCTTTTCAAATTAATAAAGTAGGACATAAAAAATATTTTTGTGATGGTTGTTTAATATATTTTAATTCGGAATACCAATTAGATGTACATCAAAAAAATGATTGTAATCATGTGACAACAAAAATTCCTACAACGAAAATTAAAATAAATAAATATGGTCAAAATATTCCTGAAAATATTCTTCAATTTGAAAATTTTCAACGCCAGATAAAAGTTCCTTTTGTAATATATGCAGACTTTGAATGTTTTTTAAAACCTTTAGAGTTTGAAGTACCCAAAAGTTGTGATGAGTCTTATACTAAAAATACTTTTAAACACGAACCGTACGCCTTTGCTTATTTCATTAAATGCTCATTCGATAATTCACTGTCACTATTAGATTATTATTTTGGTGTGGATGCAGCTGAAGTATTTTGCAAACGAATTGAAGAACACATTCACAAAATTTACAATACTCATCTGAAGCATGATGTTAAAATGCTTCCATTAACAGACGAAGAAAAAAATAATTTTGAAAATTCTGTTATTTGCAGTATTTGTGATGAAAAATTTAAACCCGAAGATGATGTGGTTAAAGATCATGACCATATTACCGGATACTACCGTGGAAAGGCTCACAATCTATGTAATTTACATTACAAAATACCAAACTTTATTCCAGTTTTTTTTCACAATCTAAATTATGATTCCCATCTATTTATTAAACAGCTTTGTTGTGAAGGAGATATAATAGATATTCTTCCACAAACAAAAGAAACATATATTTCATTTTCTAAATCAATTTTAGTAGATAAAGTAGCTACAATGGACAATAGAATTAAAAATATTTTCATTAAACTTAGATTTCTAGATTCTTTTCGATTTGTTGCTTCATCGCTTGAATCTTTAGGTGAAAGTTTAGAAACAGAGCAATGTATTGAAATAAAAACAAATTTTAAAGATCCAAATCAATTTAATGAAATTAGAAAAAAAGGTGTATTCCCATATAATTATATTAATTCAATGGAAAAATTATATGAAATTCAACTACCCGCTATTGATGATTTTTATGATACACTTAATAATAAACCTATAAGTCCCGCAGACTATAACAGAGCTAGAAATATTTGGAATTTATTTAAATGTAAAAATTTATTAGATTATACTAAAACATATTTATTATCTGATGTCCTCATTCTTACTGACTTTTGAAGCTTTTCGAAATGTTTCATTTAATATATTTAAATTAGATCCTGCTCATTATTATACATCACCAGGTTTAAGTTGGGATGCTATGTTAAAATACACTAAAGTAAAATTAGAATTATTAACAGATATTGATATGTTGTATTTTTTTAAAAATAACATAAGGGGGGGTATATGTCACTGCAGTGTTCGAAAGATAGAAGCTAATAACAAATTTCTTCAAAATTTTGATTCAACAAAACCGTCATCATATATAATGTATTTAGATGCAACCAACTTGTATGGACATAGTATGAGTCAACCGCTTCCTATTGATAATTTTTCTTGGATGACTATTGAAGAAATAGATTCTCTTAAAATTGAATCACTGAAAGATAATGACGAATATGGTTATGTTTTTGAAATAGATATTAAATATCCTAAAAATTTGCATGAAGAACATAATGAGTTACCCTTTTTAGCTGAAAATATTTGTGCACCTAATTCTAATCAAAAAAAATTAATTTGCACTTTAAATCATAAAGAAAAATATATCATTCATTATCGAAATCTTAAACAGGCTCTTGAGAATGGGTTACAGTTAATTAAAATTCATAGAGGACTTAAATTTAAACAAAAAGCTTTTCTAAAACCATACATTGATTTAAATACTGAAATGAGAAACAAATCGAAATGTAAATTGGAAAAAGATTGTTATAAATTGTTTAATAATGCTATCTATGGTAAATCCTTGGAAAATGTTGATAAACGTGTTGATATAAGATTAGTAACACATTGGAAAAACAT
This sequence comes from Euwallacea fornicatus, assembly GCF_040115645.1. Classification (NCBI taxonomy): domain Eukaryota; kingdom Metazoa; phylum Arthropoda; class Insecta; order Coleoptera; family Curculionidae; genus Euwallacea; species Euwallacea fornicatus. The sequence continues at coordinate 77,571 of NW_027096080.1, read as the reverse complement.
TGGACATAAGCAGGGTGCTGAATTTTTAATTGCAAAACCGAATTTCAAGAATTCTTTAGTCTTTAACGAAAATCTTGTTGCTCTACAACTAGAAAGGTTAAAAGTACTATACAACAAACCGGTGTATGTGGGGTTTAGTGTGTTAGAATTATCAAAAACTGTAATTTATAATTTTTATTACCAATATGTAAAACGGAAATATGGTAACAAAGCAATTTTATTATACACCGACACCGATAGTTTAGTGCTTCATATCACAACAGACAATTTTTATGAAGATATGCAAGAAAATTTAGAAAAATTTGATACTTCAAATTATAGTGAAATAAACCCACATAACATCACTAAAAACAAATCGGTTTTGGGTCGTATGAAAGATGAGTTCGCAGGAAGAGCAATCGAAAGTTTTTATGGAACAGGAGCAAAGGCTTACTGTATTAATTTAGAAAATTTGACTGAAAAAAAAGCAAAAGGTGTTAAAAAATATGTCATTCAAAATTCGCTTACTTTAACAGATTATAAAGATGTTATTGAAAAATTCGAAATTAAATATAGAAAAATGAATTTATTTCGATCAATTTTGCATGAAATGTATACACAGTTGAAAAATAAGGTTGCGTTGTCACCTGAAGATGATAAAAGGTATATAATTCGAGATAGTTTCAGAACTTTAGCGTGGGGTCATAAGGATATAGATATTTTAGAAACCAAAACCAATAATGAAGATGAATCAGTAAACAATCTTATTATAACTTTACGAGATTTAGTGCATAGTAAATATAAATAAAAAAATGTAATTAGTGTAAAAAATGAATAAAAATATATTTATTTTAAACATTTGTTTTATTAACCAGCATTTTAGTCTCAATCTTCTTACGGTATGGAAGTGATCAAAAATATAGTATTATACTCTGTATTGGGGAGTACATTATACGTATTCAACCCCACAAATTCCCATTATCAATATATCTGTTTAAATGATAGCAAAATTGAAACATATCCACACTGTTATAAAGCTATGAATTTTTCTAGAATAAATAATGTTGATGTATTTTCATACAATTTAAATTCCTCCATTCCTATTACATTTAATAATACATTTTTCAAAATCTTGTTTGTATATCTTAATGGATCTCAAGTAGTCTCAACATGGAATGTAATTACTCAATGTTCTAATTCTTATTTTAATAAACACAATAATAACATAAAAAGCGACGAATTTGAAAATACCTGTTCACATACATCATCCTATATAGCATTTAGTATTTTACTACTTATAGTTTTTCCTACCATTTCAACAATACTTTATTGTTACTTAAAAAATCGATTTAAATTTTGCATCCACTATCCCCCCACTACTAACCCCCCCCCCCCCCCCCCCCAACACCACTAATAATCCCAACCACAATTTCTTGATTATTTAAACAATCACGTTAAGTCCACAAATAGTCAGAATTAAGCGTTAGTTTAAATCTAGCAATAAAATGTATAAATCTCATAAAAATCAATTCTCCAAGAATACGGAAGAATTTAAAGTAACCCGCGCCGGTATTGTTATAAATGAAATAATTTACTACATAAACAAATCAAAATCTAAATGGATTAGTGTTGTTTTGTCTTTGGAGAGAGAATACAACCCAGTTATTAAACTAGGAGGTGCAAAGAATAATCAATACGTTATTTTCAATGAAGAACAATGGATTTCTTTTTTGAACAACCAAGGAATTATGATGAGCTTCGTGCATTCTACCAACCAAGGATGGTTACCTATGCAGGGGGATGGATACGAAATACATTTTACGTTTATTGGTGATTCAAGAATAATTAAGATCGTTCAAGATGGTGGAAATGAAATTTTTCTCGGAGGTGATACTATAAGTGTACTAACAAGTTTAGTGAATTTAATAAAATATCGGTTTGATACGTTGAAATCGCAAGAATTTCCATTGTACTATAACACTCTTTTAGAAGGAGTATCACAAAAAAACGGTGACTTGATTACAAATATGTATACTATTATTTCTCCATTGAAAAACAGTTATAATGTGTGTTGTGTGTTAGAATTATTAGAATTTCACAAAAACTGTATTGTAGAGGATGTTGAAATAATTGCTTGCAATGAATTTGTAAAAAGTTGTCTTGAAAAATAAAATTATTGATGTAAAACTTTTGATTTTGTAGTGAGAAATTTCAAATAAATCCATTTATTAGAAAGCATGTATTTTGATGATATAGAAATACTGTTTATACATATTTGATTATTAATAAATAAGAAAAACTATAACACACTTGATAATACCATGGAAAAAACAGTATCTTTTAATGACAAGAACGAAGTCTTCAAACTGGTTGCATGGAGTTTTGCTTATAGAGAGGCTAGAAAAAATGACCATCTAACTTTGCATATTAATAGACTCCACTTTCAAAGAAGAATTCGGTTGTGTGAAGAAATAATTGCTCAAATATGTTCAAATCCACACAGGATGAAAATTTATAATGAAAGATTTAATGTTACAACTATTGGAGATTAATTAAAAGAAAATTTTAGTAAATGAAAAGTAAATTTATTACAGAATATCTTTTTTCAAAATCCAGGAATTGATTGAGTTACTAAAACCAAGCCATTTAACATAAACTTTATCCCCTTTTTGTTTTAAAATTTTTTCAACCAAGTAAACGTCAGGATATTTAACTTTCTGCAATTCTTCTTTATAGAATCCTCCCTGAACATCTTCATTTTTGTAATCTTTCAATAAGTATGTTGTGGGATTGGTCAACTGAACCTTTTGTATTTGGAATATTTCGCTAGACCAATTCGGTGTGTAACCTTTATCGAAAGCTTCTCTGTGTTTGGAAATCCTCACAAAATCATTCAATTTCAATTTTGACCTTTTGGGATCCACCGTTTTCAAATGGGTGTAGGAGTTTGATAAAATTTCCTCAGCATTCTTATTATTGACACTGTTAGGTTTGTAACCAGTAGTTCGATGAATTGTGTTATTGTATTTTTGTACAATTTTTTCTAAAATATCAATCCATTTATAATTTCCTTGAATTGAGAATTGTTGCCACATAATGTTCTTCAACGTGCGATTTACTCTTTCAACGATGCTTGCTTTTAAATTAGAAAATGTACTGTAATGATTAATTTCATATTTTTTCATAAGTTTATTAAAATCCCGGTTGTAGAATTCGGTACCGAGATCTGTATGCAAATTTTTCGGGGGATTAGATCTTCTTAAAATTGCTTCAAATGCTAAAGTAACATCTTTACTTTTTTTACTTTTTAATGGCATTACCCAAACATATTTTGAAAAGGCGTTTATAACTACCAGGATATAACGAAACCCCTTATTTAATTCGGCATACGGTTGCATTTCTACGAGATCCGCTTGCCATAAGTCATGCAACCCTTTAATGATTACCCTACGTCTTTTATAATTTTTCCTTGTAGGTTTATGTAGCTCGCGAGCCACAGTTTCCTTTGGAGTGAATGACATAATTAAACTACACTATCGCTTCCTTTTAGTAGTTGTTTGTTTTAAAACGTTTGCCTCAATCTGCAAAACTCTTTGTATTATCGAATTAGTGTTATAATTTAATGACTTATAGACTTTCTCCAGAAAGTCATCTATTTGCTTCAGCTTATCTTTTACTTCTGCAAGTGTTTGTGTGAATAAGGTTAGTTTTTCTCTTAGCTCTTGACTTGAAACGTTATTCCTATTATCCATATTTTTTATAGTATCATTTATCTCTTTTTTCAGTAAAGCTGCAGCTTTGTGAACTTCATTGGGTATCATATTTTTTATCAACAGTAGTTCGTTAGTCATTTTTTCTCCAATGTTCTTCGATTTGTCACTTTTAACAAAATGTTTTTCCAAATGATCACCAATTGTTTTATTTGAAATGTGTCGACCAAACTTATCAACAGTCATCTTGAAAATATAATACAAATGAAAAAGGTTGTGGTTTTATACAATAACATCTGCTTCCCTAAGTTCTTCTATAATAGAAATTATTTCATTATTATGACCTGTATGACCTGCTGACGTAGAAGCCATAAGTAAACGAAGCCTGTCAACGAGTTCATTCAAATCATCCCAATATACATAATCCGTTTGTGATTTGTGATTTTTTAAAATTAATCCTCCACCCTTTTTCATTCTAAGTCTACTGCGTGGAGGGGAAGGTTTACGAAAACTTGTTGAGTGTATATTTCTAGTTTTCGTTATACCTTTTTCTTGCAAATATGGTGCTATTATTGTAATATATTTAGATGATTTAGCGCCTTGAACTTGTTCATTGGGATCATAATTCCATCTATAAGCGTTAGTCCTTTTCAATATATCCATGTAATTATCCAAATCCTCTTTTTTATAGCCAAGTGGATTTACTTTAAATAATAGTTCATATAATCCAACTGTACCAGGATATGTTAATCCTGCAACTTTTACATCTTTACCAATAATTTCGAGAGGTTCTCGGGTTAAGCCTAAAAAGAACTTATCTGATTCAATATCATGAATTATACCAAATTGATGATCGAAACTGTGTTTTTTGTCCTTTATATTATTATCAATATAATTTCTTGGTAGTTCATGGAAGGTTTCTAACCACTCGTTATAAGCAGGAGCACTAACTATTGGTTGTATTGCTAGCTTTGATCGTTCTAAAATATCCGATAAATTCAATGCTTCATCGCTAGATTCTTCTTGAAGTGGTGTACTTTCACCAATCTCCACTGAACGTAAAAAAGAAGGAAATTGACTTTTTGACGTTAAGCTTTCATCAAAGAAGGAGGGTATCTTTAAAGGTAAAAGTGGGGTTTTCCCAGTTCTCATTTTTTTTTCTTTTCTTGGGGTTGAAGTTGCAGATGCTGCATTTTCGATATTAAAAGATTTTTCTTCTTCCTTTTTTCCTTCGGTTATGATATCCGGTGGTTTACTCTTACCATGAACAGCTGAAATTAATTGTTTTAAAGGTTGTGTTAGTGGTTTGTAGGTTTGCTCTAGTCTAGCTTGCGTCTCAAATTCTGCATTTTTTAGACTCTGATATTTTTCTCTCACTGCTTTCCTCGATTTAACAAGCTCTCTCTTTAAACGTGCATCATCCATGTTGTAGGATATAATAGTGAAGTGACATTACTTTGAAAACTTTTATAAGTAAATAAATATATCAAATCCCTTTCGGTATCTACCACACTTTAAATTTGAATCTTTATCCACCACTAAAAATCCATACGGTTCTTTCCAACAAAGCGAACATAATTTCTGAAACTGGTTAAATGTCATATCGACATTGATATGGTTTTGATAAATATGTTTTAAATTTGTGATATCTTGTTGAAATATGATAAGTAGGTTCGCATTATCCCTTATTAATTGTTTAGGTATAGACGAATATGTCTGACACAAATAAAAACAATCAATGTTTTTATGTCTTCCAAAGCAAAAATAATCCTTAACAATTTTTTGATCACAACAAACAATATCATCGAAAATAATCAAAGAATTAGGTTCAATTTCTCTTGGATCAACAATATTCTCAGCACTATCTGACTCATAGAAACCAATTTGTTTAAGAGGTTTCATAAGTGTCCTCAAATACTCATACTTTGGTTGATACAATGACTTGGAATAAATATACAAATTTTTAAATCGTAGCCCATTGCGATCTTCAATTAAAGAAATTATAACATTAGTTTTTCCGCATCCTGATGGGCCAATAATTAAGCCCCTTTTACTACTTCCCTGAAATAAGTCACCATGTTTTCTGAAAGTATTTTTTCTCAATTCGTAAGCTTTAATGTTTATCGTGTGTAGCTGTTTTTCAAGACGCATCTTTTAGGTACTTAAAGTACATAAAAAGTGAATGTCTACCAGTTGTTGGATAACCTTATATATAAAATGATTAACTTTCACAATGATCCCATCATTCATACAAAAACTCCCAAAAAAAGAGGAACTGGTATTATCAATACTTTGATAAACAAATTACCTGTTGAATTGCATGTTCCAGGATACAACTTCTGTGGTCCAGGAACCAAGTTGAAAGAAAGATTATCCAGAGGTGATACAGGTGTAAATCTTTTAGATGAAGCTTGTAAAGAGCACGACATAGCATACAACGAGAGGAAAGATTTACAAAGTAGACACGAAGCGGATAAAATCTTAGCATCAAAAGCACTAGCACGGTTCAAGGCAAGTGATTCGGGAATCGGTGAAAAAATTGCAGCTTTAGGTATTAGTGGAGCTATGAATGTGAAAACAAAGTTAGGAATGGGATTGCGAAAAAAAAGGAAAACAGGTCGAGGCTTAAAAGGAGGTAGTAAAAAGAAAACTCTAAACAAAACAATTTTAAACGTAAAAAAGGGACTTATTGGACAAAAGTTTAAAAACTTAAAATCTAGCGCCAAGTATGCTCTAACACTTGCAAAAAGGGGTGGAAAAATTTTACCTCCAAAAAAGAGAGTTATTCCTATTCCTAAATCTGGCGGATTTTTACCTTTGATACCCCTGTTTGCTGGTTTATCAGCATTAGGTGCATTAGGGGGTGGAGCTGCCGGTATTGCAAAAGCGGTAAATGATGCGAAAGCAGCATCTCAAAAATTAGAAGAAGCGAAAAGACACAATGAGACAATGGAAGCTATAGCACTTGGTAAAAAAGGAAGCGGATTATATCTAAAGCCATACAAATCAGGATGTGGACTCTACTTAAAACCATATTCAAAAAACTGCTAAGTGAAATACCTCGAAAATCACTAACAAATTTTCAGTTATTAAAATATATAAAAAAATTGCAAATTCCACATTTCCGAGGTATTTTCATGAGAAATAAATTACCAAAGAAAATTAAAGAGAACGAGCATGGTATAGTGAACCTGGATGATTCAACCAACAAAGGAACTCATTGGACCTGTTATGCTAAAAAAGGAAAAAGAATTATATATTTCGATAGTTATGGAAACTTAAAACCGCCAATAGAGTTAGTGAAGTATTTCATTAGTGATGGTCTCAAGAACGATATAAAGTATAATTAAACGAGATATCAAACCGAAAAGCAAGTAAATTGTGGTCAGCTCTGTCTAGAATTTCTTTATAATGAAGTGTATAAAACTCAATAAATTTACTTCTAATTTCAGTATTGACAAGACATGTCTTATAGTTTTGTTCTTAATGGTAAGTCTTCAACACTCACTGCGAAATTTAATCCTCCTATACATCTTGATGACAATTTCGAATACGTAATCGGTTTAGTCAATTTTGAAACATTCAACTCAATTCCAAATGTTGAGAAAGGATCTAATTTGTTTATTATTGGTGGAGAGTATATTACAATACCACCGGGTTGCTATGAAATAGAAGATATTTCTAAATATTTAAAAAAAGAAATTGAAGAAAATACGACACTTGAGTTAACTGCAAACAACAACACTCTTAGAACACATCTTATTTCATCTGCAGACGTTAAATTTGAAGAAGGAACTATAGCAAAACTTTTGGGGTTCGAGTATAAGGTTATACCAGCTAATACTTTGGCAGTGTCTGATCGCCCCGCAAACATTTTTAAGGTAAATGCTATAAATATCGATTGCAGTATAGCTGAAGGGTCTTTTTTAAATGGTACACCAGTTCATGTAATACATCAGTTTTTTCCCAGTGTACCACCCGGTTTTAAAATAATTGAAACTCCCCAGAATGTCATTTATTTTCCCGTAATTGTGAATATTATAGATAAAATAACTGTAAAACTAGTTGATCAAGAAGGTAATTTGATTAATTTTCAAGAAGAATCCGTGACGTTAAGACTTCATCTTAAACGCTTGGACTCGGGATGGTAATTTTGTATAATAGAACACCAAACCTAGATTTTGGCAGAACGCTTAATATCCTCGGTAAACAACAAAACTCTGATAGTACAAAAAAATACACAAGAGGGTTAACACCTTTGAATAAACGGTTTCTTATTTCCCTGGGATTTACATTAAAAAATGGAACATATAAACGTTCAAGAAAAAGTTCTTATTGATGATTCAATTTTGAGTTGGGAAGTGCTCTCTTTTGAACCATTCAATCCCACTAAATTGGGGTTGAATGATGAAATTAGAATATCTTTACAACAAACCGGGAAATATCCTTTACCATGCAAAAGTGAACTTTACCTCGAATTAAAGGTTACTAAAGAGGATGGTATGCCACTTACAAATACATACTTGATAAATAATGCCGCTGCGTTTTTATTCAAAGAGTTGAGATATGTTTTAAATGGAGTGACAATTGACTCAGTGCGAGATATTGGTATAACATCAACCATGAAAGGTTATTTATCATATAATTTAAATGAAAGCGTTAAGCTTCAAAATGCTGGATGGTATCCAGCGGAAAAAAAAGAAAAAATCATTATGGTAGACTCTAATGGAAATGTTTCTTTATGTATTCCTCTCAAGATGTACTCTGGTTTCTTTGAAGATTACAAGAAAATAATTTTAAATTCACATCAAGAATTAATTCTAGTTAGAGCCAACGACGATTCCAATGCATTGGTGCAAACAGCAGAATCTACAGAAAAACCGAGACTTACGATAACAAAACTCTGTTGGAGAGTTCCACACTTGACAGTAGCAATTCCACAGGAATTAGCACTTACAAAAATTATTGACAAAAATATTGACATCCTACTAACTTTTCGAAGTTGGGAATTAGTTGAATATCCGGAGTTATTAGAAACCACCAGACATAATTGGCCGGTAAAGACATCAACCAAAATTGAAACTCCTCGCCATGTTATACTTGCATTTCAAAAAGATAAAAGAGACAATCTTAAAAAGGATATGAGCAAATTTGATCACTGTGACCTACGAAATGTAAATGTCTATTTAAATTCTGAAAGATATCCGTATGGTGATTTGCAACTGGATTTTAAAAACAATAAATTTGCAACGCTGTATGAAATGTTTTCTGAATTTCGTCAGGTTTACTATAATAACACACAAGAATCGATTTTCACTCCATCAGAATTCAAAGATAAAGCACCCCTTGTTTATATCAATTGCACCCATCAAAGAGATTTACTTCAAACTGGACCAGTCACTATGAGAGTGGAATTTGAAACTGCAGAAAAAATGTCTGATAAAACGACGGCCTATTGTCTCATTATTCATGACAAAATATTTAGTTACAATCCACTTACAAAAATTGTAAAACAGCTTTAAATTCCCACCACAAATGACTATGTATATTAGGTATTAGAAAAAATATTGGGTTTAATTGAAAGATTGTTTATAAAAATACTACAAGTCATTTTGAGCATTTTGGTAAATAGACTTGAATCCTTTTTAGAAAATCCATGAAATCTTAAATGTTGGATTAGAGAATATTCTATCATGAAATCTACTTTCCTAAAGTTTGAACAATTAAAAATGTGATGACAGTTTTGAATATTCGAAGATGTAAAGATAACAAAAAGTGTTAAAGAACTTTAATGGGCATGCTTGCTAACAGCTATAAAATGGAGGATAATTCCGCAATACATATCAAAATGTTTTCAGAATTCAAAGTGAATTTGTCTATTTACATAGAAAATTTACAAAAATTAAAGCAACAAATTAAAAACTATACCAACAAAAAAACAATGTTTAAAAAGTTTGAAGAATTAAAAGTATGAAAGTATTGGTGATTGATGTGCAAGGGTTTTTAGTGGAAAATAAATTTATTCCCAAAGAACTAGCAGCCTACGATGGAGAAAAAATATGTCACTATATTTTTAAACCACCACACAAAATATCTCTCCTATCACCTGAGTGCTATAAACAAGCGGTTTGGTTAATGAGGAATCACCATCGGCTTCCATGGGATCAAGGATATACCCCCATTCATGAGTTTTCCAAGATAATAAGAAGTTTAACAGAAAAAGCAAATCATGTGTATGTAAAGGGGAAGGAAAAAGCTGATTATGTTAGAAAGTACTCATTCAAGCCGGTTTTAGAACTCGAAGAAGGATTGAAAATTCAACATGCAGAAGCTAGATGTTTGTATCATATTAAATCTACATGTATTTGTGCATTATCTAATGTTTATTTTTTATATGAAAACTATTTAAATATTTGAATAAAACCAATTTATTTAATAATTCTTTAATATCTTTTATACATTTTATCCTTCATTTCCTGGTTTCTTTTGGTATAAACTTTAATACTTCATCTAAAGAATCTTTTAATCCTAAATCTTCTAACGTTGTTAAAAAGGTTCTTAAATCAGATGTATGCAAAAACATATTACAGGCTTGTACTGCGTTTCGATATTTTTCACCGATTTCTTTACATTCTTCATATGTATATAATTTTTCCATTCCATATATGGCTTCATGTTCTGCATCAAACTCCAAATCTCTAAAATGTTGGGCTAAGTTTTCTATTGATGAAACCAAATTAAAGGCTGGTTTTTCTTGAACATAAGCTGACCACATCTTAATCGATACTGAAATACTGTAATACGTGCAGCGTATTATGTTGTCAAATGATATTACCATATTTTGTTAACTATAATCACTTAGATAGAGGAAGTCATTGTGATGGAATCTCAATAAGATATTATTCCTTTTAAAAGATAAAGTTTTTTATTATTACGTTATTATTGAATGCAAAAAACAGAAAATTAATATCAAAAAGTTCCCATGTGATTACCATAAAAGCAATTAAAAAACCCAAAATTGGTTAAACACCTTATTTGGGATGGTATAAGATATTATTTCTTTTAAAAAATAAAGTTTTTTATTATTTTTTATATGTCGGTGCTGAAATAAATACGATCGGATCGAGCACTCCTTCATCATTTTAGTTTCATCAACCAAACATAGTAAGTGTAAAATTTATTTAATACTTCTATTATAACATGTGTAGCAAACCAAACGTTTATTTCTTAAAATCACTATGTGAAGAGGGTCCAGCTAATATACATCATCAAGTGGTGATTGGAAAAAAATCCAACCAACAACCAATTGTGACACTTCTTCAGGGGGCAAAACAAATTCCAAATTCACCAATATTAGTGGAAGATGAGTTGGATGGTAAGGAGGAGGAGGAGGAAGAGGAGCTACACAAAATATTATCTGAAGGTACAACAAATCCTTCTAATGATTCAAAAACTATTCAAAACCTTGCACAATCACCACTAATATTGGATGAAATAGAAGAGGCCATAAGCAATTTAAATAATTCTTTACGTTGTAATGAAAGCACTGAAGCTCAAAAATGGGTGTTTGAAAAAAGTAATCCAGAGGAAATTATAATGGATGAAAAAAAACAGCAGGACACGAGAGCATCTCGTTGGGAAAAACATCAAAAACGTTTGACTTTGCTCGAACAATCCATGGATGCAACCAAAGATAAAATAAAGGATCTTTAAACACTAATAAAGCTTCAACAAATAAGAAAAAGAAAGTTAATCGAACTTTATTCGAATATAAATGAAGAAGAAACACTTCGAGAAAAAATCAACAAAAGAAAATTGTAAACAAAATTTTTAACTTTTATTTTTGTGAAACAGATATGGACAACAAATCAGAGATGTTTCAAGAACCTCTTTCGAACCAAGTAAATGATGTGAACCAGGATGTAGAGGCAAGTCGATCACACGATGAGAAGCGGGATGGTCAATCAACTTCCAACCCTTTAGTTGATGAGAGCTGGGACATAGAAGAAACCCCAACATACAATCCAGAATTATATGTTCTCAACAATCCAATCATTCGAACTATAAGAGGAAAAACAAAAAAATTAAGAAAACAGTTTATTTTAAGTGAGCGAGAAAGGTGGATGAAATTTAAATAAACCATATATTATTTAATACTGCCTTTTTATTACCTAATCACAATCGGAATCAAACATTCGAATGAAAATTTTAATAACCCCTATAAGAATATATTCATGAAGAACAGGTAAACCACCATGTTAATATTCATCGTTGAATAAGACACACACACACACTTGTTATATGATTAAAAATATAAATATCCACTTTATTATTCACTAGTGTTTATTAAGTCACTTTACACATAGTTAAATAATAATATGATGTGTGTATACTTTATTACAAAAATAACACTTTTCTTGAGAGTCTGGGGGTCCATCAACATGTGTTCTCCATTCTGGTCGATTATAATGAACAAAACATGGTAACTTCACTTGAAGGGTAAAGTTTGTCTTATATTCCGTTGCAAGTTTTCCCCAAATATCCAACAATTCGAAAGAATTTGCATATTGTATTAGATAATCTATGGGTAAAGATTTAAGTTCTTCTTGACTAAAATTTCTCAGTGACTTTTCTCCGCTCATATGTGTCATCATAACAGATACTGAAGGACAACAATTCATGCTTTCGAACAAGATGTTTCGAGTTACTAATTATTCTGTGACATGTCAAAAATAGTTTATGGAGAAGTAAAGAGGTGGGGGAATTAAAGTGGTGGGGGAAGTAAAGTGGTGGGGAGAAGTAAAGTGGTGGGGGGAAGTAAAGTGGTGGGGGAAGAAAAGTGGTTGGGGGGAAGTAAAGTGGTGGGGGGAAGAAAAGTGGTTGGGGGGAAGTAAAGTGGTGGGGGAAGAAAAGTGGTTGGGGGGAAGTAAAGTGGTGGGGGGAAGCGAGCCAAAATCGGTAATAACACACTACTCATGGTGCTCTTATTATAGGCTGTTCTACGCTTGGATGTACAGTATTGCTATCTTCTTCTTGGTCATTGGTGTTATGTACCGTTGATCCGTTCGTCAATCGTTCGTTGTTTGAGGTTAGTTGTACGCCTGGTGGAGCTGTGGCTTCCTTATTAATGTCTTTACTCCAGGAGTCGATTATTTCATTTATGTCATCTGCATCTAAATGAGGTTCTAACTCGTCGTTATTAAGACCAAGATTTACTAATAGGGAGATGTCGTCTGGGTAGTTTTCTGGGATAGTGTTTTCTTCTGCATGATTGATGTGTATTCGGGATAATGCATCAGCGTTGGTGTTTAGTTTTCTTTTTTTGTATACTATTTCGTAATCATATTTTTCTAGTTTTAGTCTCCATCTTACAAGTTTGGAATTGGGTTCTTTAAGGGAGAATAACCATTATAGAGGTTTATGGTCACTGATGATCCTGAATCTTTTCCCAAACAAATAGGGTCTGAAGTATTTTACAGCCCACACAATTGCCAGTAGTTCTTTTTCAATAGTGCTATAGTTGGTCTCTGCGGAATTTAAGGTACGAGAAACATATGCTATAGGTAGATCGCTACCCACTGGCCCCTGGGATAAAACCTATAGCATCTATGGCATAGTTTGAGGCATCTGTTGTCAAGTTAAATGGTTTCTCAAAATCTGGATACTGTAATATAGGGTCGTTCATTAGGACGTTTTTGCAAGTTTCAAAACCATTCACGAATTCTGGACTATGAACGATCCTTTCATTTTTCTTTAGGCATCGTGTCATTGGTTTTGTTAGTTTTGCAAAATCCTTAATGAATTTTCTATAATATCCTATTAGTTCCAAAAATGATTTGATTTTTTTACTCGTTTTAGGAATCGGATAGTTCTTTATTGTATTTATTTTGTTCGGATTTGGTTTTATGCCTTCTGGAGTTATTATCTGCCCCAATTCCATGTTTTTACGCAGAAACTCTGATTTGTCCAATTGAATTTTCATTCCAGTTTTTTTAGGCATTTAAAGATTAGTTTTAAGTTATTGATGTGCTCTTGTAGAGACGTGGAAAATTTTATGATATCATCCATATATACAAGACATTGTCCATCACCCTTTGGAAGGTTGCCGGCGCATTTTTTAGTCCGAACGGCATACGGATATATTCATAGTGTCCGTTCTTTACACTGAATGCTGTTTTTTCCATTGAATTCGGGTGCATCTCGATTTTTGTGGAACCCGGAAGCCAAATCTAGGGCGGTGAAGTAACTACAACGTCCAAAATATCTGATATTTTTGGTATTGGGTGCCTATCGTCTATGGTTTTTTCATTTACTTTCCGGTAATCTATTATGAGACTCTCCATTTTTGTTTTTTACTGGCATCCATTTTCTTTGGTACTATCCATATCGGGGATGACCAAGGAGATTGTGATGGTATTATGATTTCGTCTTTCAGCATCTTGGAAATTTTATTTTGAATTTCGTCTATGTGAGAGGATGCACATGTAACTTAAATATAATTATTTTCGGAATTTCATCAGATAGTTTTCTTTAAAAAATGCCATTTAAAGAAATCCATTATAGGTGAATACTAAACACTTTAACGTTTGGCGAATTCTTCCTAAGAATTGTCGTTACCTCGCTTTGTATCAGTCGTTGCGGCGACGTTGCCATTTTCCTCACTTTCCGAAAATTGAAATAATTTTCACCTTCTTTTGTTATAACAAACGTTTATTTTTATTTATACGGGGAGCGGCTCATATTAGGAGGCGCCAATTTGCCATTGGGGAAAATGTTTCTTCAATTTTTTTTCGTTTTTTTTTTTTTTTAAACGAGAAGCGCTTTAAACTAATTACACAGAGATATATACGAATATGATTTTGAAGTTGTTAAAACTAAAATTACTTTGTTAATAACTCGAGCATTTCTCTACCACTTGCTTAATGAAATTTATTAATGTATGATAATCGATTTACAGGTAAAAATTATAACAAAAGAAGGTGATGAGAGAGATGGTCAATTGTTGCTATTATTTATCAATTTTCTACGACATTGAGTACAAAGGAGATGATGAGGGGATGTTCGAAGGGTTAATTTACGTTTATTTGTTAATGTAAATTAACCCTCCAGCATCCATTAAAGTCGGCCTCTGGACCGACCTCTTTTTGGGGGTCTTCACACCCTATTTTTAGATCCGGAAAAATGACAACGACAAGACATATCGGAGTCATCCCCCCAGATAACGGGGACAAACGGAGGAATCATAAATGGGGCACCAGCACCGATGAGGCCTTAGAGGTCAGCGTTGCCTTTTAGGGTTTAGATGTCCGTAATAACTCAATAATTCTGAAACCGATTATGCGTGTATGATTTCTTGCGGTAGCGGCGTTGCCATTTTGTTTTCTTTCTGACAATTTAATAATTTTCAGCTTAGGGAATTAGTGAATTTATATTAGGAGGTATACACGTTCGAAAAGATAG
The DNA here is from genome assembly GCF_040115645.1 of Euwallacea fornicatus. NCBI lineage: Eukaryota > Metazoa > Arthropoda > Insecta > Coleoptera > Curculionidae > Euwallacea > Euwallacea fornicatus. Next base: position 62,422 of record NW_027096080.1, on the reverse strand, counting down.
AGGTTTAGCGTTCTAGGGTTCAGTTTTCATTTCATCTCATCGAACTGAGAAAATTATCCCAGAATAAGGACAGAGCTTCGGAAATAAATTAAACTTTTTCTGCGATATATCAGGGGGGACATTTTCGCATAAGGCACAAAACTGACATTTGACGCACATACAGGGTGTCCTCGAATTACGTGGCCAAAATAATACCGCAGATTGTTTGAATGAAAATAAGTCGATTTAACTAAACTTCCCTCAGTCCAAAAGTTGATAATTATGGAGCTACAGGGTGTTAAAGTTGAAAAAAAAATCACATTTTCTTTAATATCTTTCGATTTCTTTGAGTTAATTTCACGAAATTTCATATTTGAGGGTGTTTTAGGATACGAAATTCAAATTTATTAACGATTTAGTTGTTTCTTGCGCTAGGGGGCGCCACAAGCGACCATTAGGACACATTTAAATCTCTGTAACTTTTTCGTGCCACGGTGTATATTATTTTGGTATTTAAAAACCTTTTTCCCTACCTTTTATACTTAGAAAAGGTATACTTTATTGACGTCGCTAGAAGCAACGGTTTTGGAGAAAAAATGCATCTAAGCCTGATGATGCATGCAAATTACCTTAAAATTATTTTCCGTTAAAAAAAATTAAGTTTTTCAAAAATAATTATTAGTAAAGGTATAACAATAAGTTTTCAAAATCAGATATTATTAAATAGAAAACAAAAATAATAATTAACAAAGAAACAACAACAAGCGAGAATAACACTTACTAATTAATTAAATTAACTTATGTAAATTGTTGGTTTAATTTTTTTTCATTTAATCTGCTATCATAACAAATGTTCAAAGTGTTTACCATTTTCCTGTATGCATAAGTTCATCCTTTTTAAGAAATTACATTGTACTTTAAACAATATTTCAGGGGTATTCTTCAATAATTCCACTTCATGAATTATTCTTGCTTCCAATTCTTGTCGCGTATGAACTGGAGATGCATAAACTTTTGATTTCAAGGCACCCCATAAAAAAAAATCACAGGGTGTTAAGTCTGATGATCGAGCCGGCCAATTCACAGGTTCATCACCTCCTCTTCCAATCCAACGTTGTGGGTATTCCTCATTTAAATGTTGCCTTACATTTAAAGTAAAATGAGGAGGTGCGCCATCATGCATAAACCAAAGAACACGACGAAGGAGTAAAGGCAAATCTTCTAATAAGATAGGTAGAGTTTGTACTAAAAAGTTCAAGTAGTTATCACCATTCAGCGTATCTGGCATTACAAAGGGACCAACAATAAAATTATCTACTATTCCAGCCCAGACATTTGCTTTAAATCGATGCTGATAATGAGTCACTGTTGTCTCGTGAGGATTTTCATAAGCATAAACATGTTCATTATGCATATTAAAAATACCGTATCTAGTAAAAACAGCTTCATCTGCGAACAAAATTTTCTTACTAAAATTTGGATTTTCGATTCTTTTGTGGATTATGAACCGACAAAAATTTAAACGTTGAGCAGAATCCACGGGCAATTGTAGGTCTTGAACTTTTTGAATATGATAGGGGTGCAACAATTGTTCTTGAAAAACTTTATGAACTGGTGATTTCGAAACTCCCAATTGCAGTCCTACACCTCGTGTACTGGCCTTTGGATTTCTTTGAACAGCATCCAAAACCTCTTCTTCCATTTCTACTGTACTTATTGTTCGTCCGCGTCCAGAATCTGCATGCCTAGGTTCAAACTTGCCATTTTCGCGGAGACGCCTTTCAATATTAACAAAAGTTTTCCGATTTGGAATTCTACGGGAAGGATATTTTTCCTTGTAAACTCGTACACTTTTTTGACTATTACAACGGCAAAGTCCGTAAACTAACAGCATATCCACCATTTCAGAATAAGTGAATTTATTGGCCATACTTATGGATATTTACAGGAACAAGAAGCGAAACTGACAAGAAAAACTGAGGGCTAAATAAAAAAACTAACATTTGAGAAACAAATTCAAGTGTTAAAATGTCAATTAAAAACATAGCCAACTGAGTTATTTACTTAAAAGTGCTAACGCAAATATGCAGCGCATTAGAATTATGCGTTTTTCTCCAAAACCGTTGCTTCTAGCGACGTCAATAAAGTATACCTTTTCTAAGTATAAAAGGTAGGGAAAAATATATATTTTTAAATACCAAAATAATATACACCGTGGCACGAAAAAGTTACAGAGATTTAAATGTGTCCTAATGGTCGCTTGTGGCGCCCCCTAGAAGAAACAACTAAATCGTTAATAAATTTGAATTTCGTATCCTAAAACACCCTCAAATATGAAATTTCGTGAAATTAACTCAAAGAAATCGAAAGATATTAAAGAAAATGTGATTTTTTTTCAACTTTAACACCCTGTAGCTCCATAATTATCAACTTTTGGACTGAGGGAAGTTTAGTTAAATCGACTTATTTTCACTCAAACAATCTGCGGTATTATTTTGGCCACGTAATTCGAGGACACCCTGTATAATCATTAATATTAGTTAGTTTCGAGCGCCAAGGGGGGACGAAGATTTTTAGGGTTTATGTGATTTTTTTTTTTGGAAAAATCATCGTCATCAACGGATTTGTCGAACGCACGAGTCATACAGTAACAAAGTAAACATTTAATAATAGATAACAAAGAGTGTTGGAGCATTGTTACTATTATTATTCTTATTATTGTTACTGTTATTTTCGGCCGCATCATAAGGAACGTTATTCTGGGCGTTTTCCCACGATCGAATGAAGTTATAGGACGTACGGATCTAGGGAGGTCTGGAGATGCGTAATGGAGTAAAAAGGTAAAATTTTTACTTTGAGATTCTAAGATTAAGTCTCCGCTCGTTACGAAACGAATTCAAAGTATATTTCGAGTTTTCAAAATACATCAAGTAGGCCTTATCAAAGGCACAAAATTAATTATCCTTTCAGATAAAGTACCTCGTTGCTGCTTGGATTAAAACCTCATTCCACATTTAATTATATAATTTTCACCATTATTTTTATAATATATATTCTTTGCCTTTCCATTCGAAAAGTGATTTTTATTAAGCTCTTACGCATTTGATGCTACCGTTAATATTTTTGTCAATCGTTGGATAGGAGTGAGTCGAGAGTTCTTTATCTTTAAAGCTTGCCGATTCACAATATTTCACGTATTTATTTTACATGGATCATTTTTAAATTGCCGGAATGGGGTTTTAATAAAAGTAGGCCTAGTTATAAAGGGGGCTCACTTGAATTTTGAGAAATCTTTGAAAATTTTTCAAATTCATTTCATAGAAAAGCAGCAGTTTCATCCCAGAATCTAAAAAAAAAATTTCAAGGTTCTTTGAAATTTAGGATTTTTTGCCCAATCCGGCAACACTGTACGACACCAGGTTTGGCAAAGAAACAGATGCAACGCAAAATTACGTCGAGGAAGAAATCCTCCAGGTAGTTTGACGAGGAGTCGGACTCTCGACCGATCCTTCTTTGCTGGGGGTCTTCGCACTCAATTGTTAGATCCGGTAGAGCGACGATAAGACACGTCGGAGTCATCTCCCAGAGAGCGAGCAAACGGAGGAATTATCAATGAGGCCAACACCGATGAGACCGTTCACGACGCCCCTCGAAGAGGTGCAGCAACATACAGTGGCACAAAAAAGTCTCCGTACGGTTAGTTATCACACAAACTTATGGAGTTTTAGAGGCAACATAAATAGTTTATCAACAAAATATATAACAATCTACAACAAGGAACATTTCTTAGTCCATTAACAATGATAATCAAGAAGTTAGTCAAAGAAATTCCAATTTTAGACGAACTTTTCTTAATATTGGACATATTCTTGCACAAAAAAGTCTCCGTACGATTCAAAGATGTACGCAATAAACTTTTTTGTTGCTAAGGAACGCCGATAAATAAAAATTCCTATGTGGTTAGCTTCGCAATAATATGTATCAGTTACTAAAAACATCTCAAAGAGTACATCATGAATTCAAAAAATCGTGAAATTGATGCCGATTTGAGGCAGTTAATCATTAAATTGTATTGTGAGGGCCATTCAATGGCTAAAGTAGCAAACATGGTAAAGAGATCTAAGTCAACGGTACAATATACAATTGAGCGCTATGGAAAACATGGTATGGTAAAAACAAGACCAAGAACTGGACGCTCAAAAACTCTGAAAGCGCAAGAGGAACGATATATTGTGCGTCACATTAAGAAAAATCCAAAAGTAACCGCCACGCAAATCAATAAAAATTTTAAAAAAGACTTAAACCTAAATTGTAGTGACGAAACGGTTCGAAATGTTCTAAAATGCAACGGTTATAAAGCCAGATCCATCCGCAAAAAGCCCTTTATTTCGAAAGCGAACAGGCTAAAACGGTTGAAATATACTAAAGAGCATTTAAATAAGGACCAGGACTTCTGAAACAACATAATTTTTAGCGACGAGAGCAAATTTAACATTCATGGATTGAATGGCAAAGGAAAAGTGTGGAGAAAACCGAATACTGAGTTTGAAATTAAAAATTTATCTGCAACGGTCAAACATGGAGGCGGAAGCGTTATGGTTTGGGATTGCATGTCGGCAGCAGGAATAGGCAATCTGTGTTTTGTTGACGAAATAATGGACAGTAAAGCGTATGTGAACATTTTAAAAACAAATCTTAAAGCTAGTGCGGAAAAGTTGGGCCTTAGTAGATCTTTTATTTTTATGCAAGACAATGATCCAAAACATACCTCGCGTCTAGCAAAAGAATGGCTGTTATATAACGTTAAGAGTATTCTAAATCACTCACCCCAATCGCCTGATCTAAATCCGATTGAGCATCTGTGGGAACACTTGGAGCAAAAAATAAGATCATATACAATTACTAATAAAAATGACTTAAAAGAAGCATTATTAAAAGAATGGTCCAAAATACCGCCTAATGTAACATCAAATTTAGTTAATTCTATGAATCGACGATTACATGCAGTGTTAAAGTCTAAAGGAAACCCCACAAAATATTAAACATTTATTGTTCCAATAATTCAATTAAATTTAGTTAATATTAGTTTAGTCATATGAAATCGTACGGAGACTTTTTTGTGCAAGAATATGTCCAATATTAAGAAAAGTTCGTCTAAAATTGGAATTTCTTTGACTAACTTCTTGATTATCATTGTTAATGGACTAAGGAATGTTCCTTGTTGTAGATTGTTATATATTTTGTTGATAAACTATTTGTGTTGCCTCTAAAACTCCATAAGTTTGTGTGATAACTAACCGTACGGAGACTTTTTTGTGCCACTGTATGCCGCTGCCGTTAACTGGTCCGAATCCTGAGCGAAAAGACGGCGGGAGCCTAGACTAATTTTACTAGTATATATCACCGGATTTAGCGAGAGAATGGTTCTTCGCGGGTGGCTCCATCTGTGTTAATCGTGTCGAATCGTAAAAAACGTACGTTTCCAGAGGGCGATCTCAGAGGGAGCTGATTGTCACAAGTCGAAAAGTTAACAGAAGGGAAAGTCCCAGACGGGAACCACCCATCCTATCGTCAAAGAAATTATTCATTAGTTCTTTGTTCGTGTATCAGGAATGGATCAATCCTTTTGTTTTAAGAGGAAAAATCCACATTCAAACATTTACAGAGTAAGTATGAATATATCTAGATATCATCGAAAGAAAGGCGGTTTATTCACGAAATCCTCCTCGAATCGTTCACACAAAGGGGTTCAAAATGGGGGCCGAGACAGAAGATCGACAAAAAGAACGTTAAGGTATATTAGGTAAGAACCTAAAATCAAACTTTAACATAGCATCAAACGAGGAAATCTTGGAAGCAGCAGCAGCAAGGGGGGACACCAGTAGGAGGTGGTTCGATATGGTTATCGAGGCTGCAGGTAGTGAGGGTGTCATCAACACATGGTAATGGGCGACTCGCTCAAATAGGTAAAACGTAGGGTTCATAGAGCGAAGCACCTTCAATTGTGTGAACCTAGAAAGAAGATTACATCACTAAGCTCGTATTTAAGGTTTTAGAAGAACCCTTAACGAGCTAGTAAGCAAGTAGTACAGGGGAATTTTGGTCAAAAATTTCAACATTTGCATTAATTTGCTCCTTATTAATTGATTCACACATCTAGCTTTTACAAAAGACATACTTTAACACATTTTCAGTAGGTAGGTAGGTCTTGCTCAATCAGAACTTTGATTCGAAACAGTCTCAGTTACTAGCAAAGAGGTAAGAGGACATTATTTGCTCCCTTTAGCAAACATGTTACATGTAACATGTTTTTTACAAGGGTTCTCTATGACAAGATCAAGGGGGGCCAGGGATATATCGAAGTTTTCTTTATCGACTCTCTCAGGGGGAACAGGGAGTTGCGATTTGTTAGTAATTTTTTAGTAATTTTTTTTCAGCAGCAGAAATAGCATTTAGTAAATTTGTAAGCAAGGTAAAAAGGAACAGGAACATGGTGGAGAAGAAAAGATCTAAGGTAAGCATAGAAAGTTGATTTCAATTTGAATATCGAGTGCTTATTTCCAACATGGTACGAGTAAAAAGGGTTACTACTATACAGAAGTAGGGTCTCTATGTAAGGAACTAATTTAGAAAGGGCCTCGTCACTTTATCCAGGTCCTTCATCAATTGTTGTTAGAATGTAGTCAGAAAAAATTCACAATACAACAGTAATACAAAGTGTGTGTAACATTAATAGCTCAATATTTTAACCCAAAAATTAGGCGTTCCTCCATTTTAACAATAAAATACCTTCAAATTTACAGACTTTTTTTTATTTTATAGGGAACGTAAGAAACTGTAAAATATAGATAAATAAAACTAATAATTTTTTGTAACTCTAAGTTTTTATAGTTAGGACATAAAACGCATTGTTTATAGTTGTTTGTAGAATGGATTTTTTTCTAAATTTTTTTAGCATTTTAAATATATATTATTTTTTAATTCTTTAAATAAATTGTAATGTGTTTGTAATATGTAGGGTTACTTCTCTGTTTATTTTATATAGCTATTTTAACAAAAATCATTTTTTACCACAGGTTAGTTCTATATTTCAGTTTCTTCACTATATTTCAGCAGAAAGTTCTACATAGGGAGAATTTTATTTGTATATTATTATTTTTTTAGTAAACATACACATTCATACACTGTGACTCATTTGTTTTGGGGTCAGTCTGTAAAAAGTTTATAGATCTTACGATTCAGTCCGGTTATTTTAAAAATTATAGATCTCGATAAAGTGCACATTTTCATAAAAAATGGCCTGGTTGATGTACTATTCAAGGCCTACTACGACAGTTTCTAGGAGCAAAATTTTAATAAATCGCTAATATTATTAAAATTTTGCTCCTAGAAACTGTCGTAGCGGACCTTGAATTTTATATCAATCAGGCCATTTTCGAAGAAATTGTGCAGTTTATCGAGCTCTATAATTAAAAAAAAATCTGGGCTAATACGCACAATTAATAAAACCTGTTTTTTTTTTTAATAAAACTAATGCAAGTTAGGACACACGTTTATATGACCATTTTTTCATAAAATACAAGGAATCATCTTTCAAAATTAATGACATCACTTAAGTTGCATCCAACATGTATATTTCTTTTAATATTTATTTACAGTGTACTTCCTAAAGGTAAGGAAAATGCTTTGTTTCCTAGATACAAGGTGATAAATGTTTTATACGAAATTTATCAAAACCTACAGCTACAGTTTCCCACTGGATTATTTAAAATTAATTAATTTTAAAATTTCCTAAAACTTGAACAATAAAATAATTAAAATTACTCGGAGAATAACCCAGTCCCAAACTTTCATCTATTATTATGTAGGAAACACACTGTAAATACACATATTTGATTCTGGAGGTAAGATCACCTACATTATTACCAAAACGTTCATTCAAAAAATAATTGTAATAAAGAAAAATTGTAATTCCCTTCCTCATTCCTTTAAATATTTGCTAAAACTGTAAAAAATTATTCCGTCAATATATCACTTATTCTTTGTAATGGCACAAATGTTGGTATAAGCCTTTTTAGGTTAACTAAAGAATAAGAAAAAAGGAGGTGGGTACGACGGTAGGAGTTGCACAAAGACAAAAGAAACAACAACGTACCAACATAGCTTCGAGACTTTGCGGTGGATAAGGATTTAAACAAGAACAGAAATCGTCGTTGTTAAACATACAGAAGGGTAACAAGGATAACGTAGAAGTAAGAAAAACTGGAAAAGATTTTCTCACAGCCGATTCACGTTACGTACAGATAAGAGATACCCTAGGTACAAGATCATTCACGCCATTTGACAATAAGTTTTCAATAATTTCAAAATTCATTTCCAGATCAAAGCATCAATTTAATTTTGAATAACGTAACATAACATTTTGTAAAAATGTAACTTTAATACTTTAATGTCTCTAACGTTCAAGTTAGCTAACTAGCTAGCAATTAAACTAAATTGGAACTTTTTGAAATCTTCGTATTTCGGTTACAAAACATTCTATGGTGTATCGTATAGCCTGAATGGCCCTGTACTTTATTTTGTATAGTTATATTGGAGGGATATTTTTTACGGATGATCCGTTCCATTACGGTACATAGAAGGTGTTTTTTTTTGAAGGGATGGCAACAAATTAAATTGGCGAATCTGGGACTTATTTTAAGATACAAACCTCAAGTGAAAGCACCTACACAGTTTCCAAAATTTATTTATTTTTCACTTTTCATGTAACACATGCACACTTACCTAACTAATTAAAACCCTTCTATATACCGTAAACATCGCTATTGGGTTTCTTCGTTGTATATTAAGGTTTTAGTTTTTTGTTTTCTGATTTGACAGAGAAAAGAAAGATCCCTAATTATTAAAATATCTAAGTATCTAACGAAAATAAAATAATTATATGCAACGAACAAATCCAATTTTATATGCACAAGGTTTGGCACAATTAGCATAGACCTCACCATTGCTATCTTTTAAAGCACGTAAACGTCGTTTCGGTTTTCGGAAGTATCGGTGAGAAAACGAAATTTTGCTTCACGTTGCAACTTGGACGAAATAAAACGCCACATCTTTACTTTACTTTGCGTGCAAATAGAATGATTTACCAAAGTCCCAGGTCGTAGGGATTACACATTGCCGGTCGCATTATCATCACAACTCGGCTGAATAATTTTATTAACTTTTTATTTTAAGTTAAAAAAATATATTTATTTCGAAAATACAAAATCATAGGTTCATGCAGCACTCGAAAGCAGAGACTAAAATGACTAATTATGCTAATCGGGATTCTCCTTATACAGGGTGTTTGGTTCACCGATACATATCCGAAAGGGGGTGGTAGGTGGTAGGATCTCCGGATCTGACCCCAGTAGATTATCATATCTGGGGAAGAATGAAGGAACTGGTATACAATGAAGAAATTCACGATCGAGACCATCTCATTCAAAAAATTAATAGGGCAGCAAAAGTCATGAAGGTTGAAATGAAGCTAGGAGTAACCACCACAGAGATGCGACGAAGATGCCGATGTTGTATCAGAAATGGTGGATCTCATTTCGAGCATAATAATTAATCTTAAATAAATAGTATAATTAATGTATAAATAATAATTACTAATTAATTTTTATTCATATTGTTAAATCGCCATATCCGCATTTTTAATTTTTTTTAAATTAAATATCTTATGCGACATTAAATCTGAGTCTTTCAATATATCATTCGAAAGAGCATTAGTTCAATAAGTTTTTAGAGATATTTGAACGTCTCTTTCATTTGCACCTTTTCTTGTATTCGCTTACAAAGTCAAGGTTTGATATTTAAGAAATTTCTTTTTCGAACTTTAAAAGGCTACATTATTTTTTTTTTAATATGTAGACTTCATTAGATGTTTGATATCAATAAAATACATATTCAAGTTTATGTGAAAAAAGGTAGAGCCAGATCGAACATTCAGCAAAATTTTTATTTTAACTTATATGGAAGTAAACAGCGAAAATGGTAAAATTTGGAAAAATGACGATATCTCGAAATGCGTAACACTTTGTATAATAGTATATATGGTTCAATACATTCCAAATCATCGCACCTACCACCCCCTTTCGGATATGTATCGGTGAACCAAACACCCTGTATAATTAAAAAGTAGCTGACCTAAACTTAAAGCTAGAAGAATGGCCATTTCATGTGTGGCTCGTGTTATTATTATTATAACTCCGCGTGTAAATAATAAAATATATAAATACAGGGTGGTCATTTAGTGCGGTCTCGGAAGATTACGGCTAAACAATTTAATATTTTGAATTTATTTTTTTTGCGTTATATAGAACTCGATTATGGGCACATTCTAAAATTGTTTTCGTTTTATATGGGGTGTTCTAAATAAGTGAAAAATATCAGTTATATTTTTTTAAATAGGACACCTCATATATTAATATCGTTTTAGATTTCTTGAGAAAAATAAATGTAAGTTTCATTAAGGCTTACTTGTCCCAAATCTTAAGGATTTCGAAATAATTAAGTTGGTTGCATTTTGACATTGTTGTTGCTGCCGAAGAAGTCCTTATACCATTCATTTACAAGGTTGAAATTGTTGTTGTCAAATTTGGGGTTAGTCGAAGAACCGAAAGCCCTCCGATAGTGTCTGGCAAATGCGTCAGCCTTGTCTTTATCCGTCAAGAGTTCGTTTCCGTTTTCGTTTATGTTAGTAATAGGGTTGTTTTTTTTGTATATATATACAATCTTTATTCTATAATATACCTATAATATACCATAGAACAGGCCATTGACCTTCATGGTCCTTCAGCCCTATGCTATAACACAATATAATACATATGTCCATTCACACTACCGCTAATTTATCCTAAGTTGTTCCGTCTCTCGACTCAAGTTTCCAGTAACGTCTGTTTAGGGTGTCTGTATCGTGATTCGTGCGTCAGCCTTGTCAAACATAGAAGTTTTAACATTTTCCAGTTCTCCTCGTTGTCGATCCATTTTTGCTGTGTTGACTGCATTCTGTCCGTAATTTTCTGTATTCCAACTCGTTCGTAGAGTAAACATGTACTGGGATTGTGTAGAGGATTAGTGGGATGTCTGATTCTAGTGATTGTCCTTAGAACTATTTGTTCAGTAGTTTGTATGTATCGTTTAGTTTTTTCTGTTGCGTTTGCAAGTAGGATACAGCTGTAGTCTAGTAATGGTCGACAAATAGTTTTATATATGTGAGTTGCTGTTCTCGTACTCACCCCCACGTCCTTGTACGTAAGCACTCGGAAGTGCTTGGCTCGTTTCATCATTTCTGTTCTCATGAGCTGCTCATGTTTTGTAAATTTTAGTTTATTGTCCAAATGCACTCCCAGGTACTTCACGCTCAGACTGGGCCTCGCCACCTGTTCGTCCGCTGTAATTGTAGGGGAGTTGTGTTTGATTTGGTGGTGAGGTATTAGTAGCTGATTTTTGTTAGCGTTTGGTTTTAGTCTCCATTTATACAGCCAGGTCATTGTTTGGTCTGTCAGCGTTTGTAATGTCTTCACGGCTCCACTTGTACTTTTGTCATGGGTGACCAGAGCTGTATCGTCGGCGTACTGCAAAATGTATGATTTCCTGTCAAGGAGACCCGGTTGCAGTATACTGTAGTTATTGATGTCGTAGCAATACACATTATATAGCAAGGGGGACAGGGGGGATCCTTGTGGTAGGCCCTGCCGCGGAGAGAAAGGAGAAGAAAGGGTTTGCTTAATTCGTACTTCAATTTCTTGGTCATGAAGTAAGTTTCTTATGGTATGCATCATGTACTCGGGAATACCCATGCAAAATAGCTTGAACAGCAGTCCCGCATGCCACACCGAGTCGTAGGCTTTATTTATGTCCAAAAGTAGTACTGCTGATCGACCGTTCTGTAAATGTGTAGTCTGTATGTTGTTTACCAGAGTGTATAGTGGATGTGTCGTTGAGCTTTTTACTTTAAATCCGAACTGGTAATCTGGTATATGCTTTTTTGTTAATTTTTGGAGTCTGTTTTTAATTATTTGTTCGAAAAGTTTGCTAATGGTGGGCTGCAGCGTAATAGGTCTATAGTTCTCCATTTTAGTATTGTCAGTTCTATTTTTAGGTATTGGAATTACTATGCCGGTCTTCCATGCCTGCGGTATTATGTTTTTTTTAATGCATTTATTCATTTGGTCTGTGATAATTTTGTGGGAGACGGCGGATAAATTTTTAAGTATGTTAGCTCTAATATTGTCCTTTCCTGGTGCGGTATTTTTTAATTTAGTCAGTGCCTCGTCAAACTCAAAGGTGCTAATTTTTTCGTATGTCCAGTTCCTGCTGTCGTAGTTGCCAAAGTAGTTGTCATACTATTGATTTACCGCCATCCAGTTTTGTGCATCAAATTTAGCGTCTTGGGCTATCGTAAACACTTTCTGGTAGTGCTTGGCAAATGCCTCGGCCTTGTCCTTGTCGGTCTGCAGATCTTTCCCGTTTATGTTAATTGCGCCTGTAATGTTTGTTTTCTTGTACTTGGATAACTTTTTAATTTTCGTCCAGTAAGTTCGACCACAGTCATTTTCAATTTCTCGGCAAGCCTCCCACCACTTGCTCTCCCTGTACTGCCATACCATTTTCTTAATATCTCTATTGAGGTTGTTCATTTTTGGTTTTAAAGTACGTTCCTATGTTTGTTTGTATGTTCGGTATAGTTCCCTTTTAATTTTGATTAATCTTAGTATGTATTTTGACAGTCTATGTTGGTAAAATGTGCTTTTACGCTTTGGAAAATATTTCTCAATAGCTTTCGTGATTTCGTTCTGTAACTCGGTTATGGTACACTTATGCCCTGCGGCCATTACGTAATTGTCGATATAGTCCCTAACCTTTGCTACGTTAGTTTTGTTGATGTTCATCACTGTCTTACTCAGTTGTTCCGTGTTCGACTGCTTTGTAGGTTCCAGTTTTAAGTCAAACGCCATGTCCAGATGGTCCGACCCTAGTTCGTTTGTCAAGTCCACCTTGCCCAGGTTGTTCGTGAGGTTACGTGTGTGTAGGAGTATGTCTGGAGTTGAGTCCTCATTCTCGGGCATTAGGAATGTCGGTGGCGTCTGTTTTCTCACAAAGTCAGAGTTTTTTAGAAAATCGTCTAACTGTTTGCTTTTATGTTTGTTTAGGTTAAAGTCTTCTACTATAATAACATATTTATACAGACATGCTTTTATGAAAATATTCAATTCCAAGTCCGAGAGTGGATGGATGTATGTTAAAAATATATGTATTTTGTCGTTAAGGTAGGGTATTGTAAAGTGTAGGCATTCGTTTAAAGGATTGTTTAATGCTGGGGGATTTGCTTTGCCTAACCTCGCTTGGGGCTTAAAGAGAGTCAGAGCACCCCCTCTAGCGTTGTGTATTGCCTGATCGTGTTTGCATACATACAGCCAATCCCTGTAACCTGGTTCTTGGTCAACCTTTGTCTTTGTCTCCACAAACATGCACCCACCCACGTCATTTCGTTCCACGTAGTTATATATTATATCTTTCTTCCTATTGATCCCGTTTCCTTGTCAGCCTTGTCTTTATCCGTCAAGAGTTCGTTTCCGTTTTCGTTTATGTTAGTAATAGGGTTGTTTTTTTTGTATTTTGCAAGTTTTTTGATTTTCCGCCAGTATGTCTTTCCTTGATCCCTTTCTATTTCTTGACATGTCTCCAGCCATTTGTTTTGTCTGTATTGATATATCAGTCTTTTGACGTTCTTGTTGAGACTATTGATGTTTTTTTTTTAGGTCGGTGTCTTGTGTGCGTGTGTATAATCTATATAGTTCTCTTTTGTGTTTTATAAGATTTAGTACGAATTTGGGTAGCGTATGTGCGTAATAAGATCTTTTCAATTCGGGTGTAAATTTTTGCACTGCAAGAGATATTTGTGCTTGAAGCTGGTCAATAGTAATGGGTTCGGATTGCGATGAAATGTAGTTGTCCATGTAGTTTTTCACCTGGTCTGTGTTGGTCCTGTTTAAGTTTATTGCTTGTGTTCATTGGAGTCTGGGGAGTGTGTTGGATTTGGTTTAAGTCAATATTGAATGTGATGGACAGATGGTCTGATCCCAGTTCGTTGGTTAGGTTTATGTTTTTACCGTTGTCTCTAAGGTTCTTCGTGTGTAGTAGTATGTCAGGTGTGGAGTCAGGGTTTTGTGGCATAAGGAAGGTGGGTGGTGTGTGTCGTTGTTCGAAGTCGGAATTCTCTAGGAAGTTTTTGAGTTGCTGTTTTTTTCGTCGGTTGATGTTGAAGTCTCCCACGATCAAGGCATGTTTGTATAGGCTGGCCTTGGTAAAGATGTTTGGTTCGATGTCGGAGCAGGGGTGAATATATACCACGAATATGTGGATTTTTTCGGTCGAGAAAGGAAGTGTGAAGTGAATGCATTCGTTTAGGTTGTTATTGAGTACTGGAAGGTTTGCCTTGCCCATCCTAAGTGTTGGCTTGCATAATGCTATCGCCCCTCCCCTAGCATTGGACCTTTGGTATCCGTGTTTAATAATGTGTGTCCAGTCACGATAGCTTATTGTTTGGTCTGTCTTGGTTTTAGTTTTAACTAGTAGGCAACCGTCCATGTCCTTTTGTTCGATGTAATTGTATAGTGTGTGTTTTTTTTGGGTTAGTCCGTTGATGTTGGAGTATATTAGTTTATGAGTCATTGTTGTATGTTCGTTGTTGTCTGTCTGATGTGGCTGATGGGATCAGTTGGAGAAGGTGAGTTGAGATTATTTAGGTCGAACATAAGTATATACATTTGATTTCCGAAAAAAACTACGGTCGTATCGATCTTAAAGTCCTCTATGAATCGGTGTCTTAATTTTTTGAGTAGTTCTTCGCGGTTTACCTCACTATTTTTATTGATGCTGTTTTTGTACTTATTAATTATGAAGTCGTGCGTTGTTATTGGGACGTGGATTCGGCTATCCGCAGTTTTTGTTAATGGGAGTTGGGCTGTGGTTTTGTTAGCGCTTTTGATTCTTACATTTGGGATGTCTTGTATCGGCGCCGTGGGTCTGCGGGGGCACTTAGTGCTCCACGCAGCGTGTTCCTCGGATCCGCATGCTGTACATTTTGGTGGCAGTGGAGACTTACATTGATGTGAGTTGTGGGGTCCCAGACATTTGTTACATTTCACCCCATTCGGGCATTTCTCGGTGGTGTGGTCATACTTGGAGCATTTCCCCCATGGTGCAGGGATGGGGTTAGGAGGCTTGCTTTCAGTAATTCGATAAGATCTATTGAAGCAGAAGATAGGTCGTTCAGCCATAAGTTTCTCGTATGTTCCCTGGTCACCCGTGATCAGACGAAGCATGAGCGTCGGCACCCCTCTCGCTCGTGATATTATCCGTTTGCAATATCTAACTTGCAGTCCCATTCTTTTTAATTGATTGTGGAACATTTCATCCGTAATTTCAGTTTCCACGCCCGTCACCACCGCCGAATATGTTGGAGTAATTATTTTGGGCAGAGATGAGTTTGTTGTGGTTTGTTTGTTGTCTTCTAGCCTATAAGGCTGTGATTAACTCTTGGCTCAGAAGTGTCCTAAGAGTAGCTGTGGTGGCATCACTGTTGTTGGTTTTAAGCAGGTATTGATTTTCTTGTTTGATTATTACGTCTTTGTTATTTGGGTTGTGTTGTTCCCATATTGTTGCCAGCTTAATGCGTGATGTATTTGAGGGGGTGGTTATGGCGAATGTGTGTTGGTATCTGATAAACCCAGGTTTCTGGGTAGCTGTTGTTGGTTGGGAGGTTGTTGGTTGTTGGGTTGATGTTGAAGGTCTGTTGGGTATTGTTGTATGTGTAGGATCGACTTCAGTGTGAACTTTCTTTGATCGGTTGTCAGTTTGACTGTCCTGCCTTTTGGGTCTACCCCTTTTTTTTCTGCTGTGTGGTGTTACAAACCCGTCCATGTCAGGCTGGGAGGGGCCTTCTGATTCAGAGGTCCCGTCTGTCTCCATGCCCCCAACTATCACTTTGGCCGATGAATTTTTGTGTATTTTTATGTTCTTTCCTGTTTTGAGCTCTACACTGATAAGAATGTTTATTTTATTCGCACCAGACACGTCTTGACTGTATCAAGGCTCGCTCGGTTCTGAATAATTAAGTTTTTTTTTTAAATCATGCAATTTTAAAAACTTTGTTTTGAAGGACTTAAACTGGAGTAAATCGAAATTCATACCAAACCTTAGATATGAGACGTATTTTATGCCAGAATTATTAAAATTGAAATATCTCATACAGTGCGTCCAAAAAATAACATGAAAATTGTATTCTTTTTGAAAGGAAATAACTTGCTTAATTTAAATAGAACACCCCATATTTTATTACTCGAAATAAGAGATAAACATATGACTAATCAAAAATCGTTACACCTTCATGTACCTAAATTACAGGTTTTCTTCGAAAAATAAAATTTAAGAAAAGGTAGCAAAATTAATAACCGCACTATCTATTTTTATTTAATATAAAAGAATTTCTTTTAATAAACCCTTAATTACAAACAATTTTCAATATAACCTCCATTCTGATCAATGCAAGCTTGAAGTCGAGTAACATAGTTAACAAGAGACAATATGAAAATCAGAATCCGCTATGTTTTTGACTCTATTAGAGCAAATAGGGATATTCTGGAAAATGTTACTCGACTTCAAGCTTGCATTGATCAGAATGGAGGATATATTGAAAATTGTTTATAATTAAGTGTTTATTAAAAGAAATTCTTTTATATTAAATAAAAATAGATAGTGCGGTTATTAATTTTGCTACCTTTTCTTAAATTTTATTTTTCAAAGAAAACCTGTACATTTAGGTACTGGAAGGTGTAACGATTTTTGATTAGTCATATGTTTATCTCTTATTTCGAGTAATAAAATATGGGGTGTTCTATTTAAATTAAGCAAGTTATTTCCTTTCAAAAAGAATACAATTTTCATGTTATTTTTTGGACGCACTGTATGAGATATTTCAATTTTAATAATTCTGACATAAAATACGTTTCATATCTAAGGTTTGGTATGAATTTCGATTTACTCCAGTTTAAGTCCTTCATAACAAAGTTTTAAAAATTGCATGATTTAAAAAAAAAACTTAATTATTTCGAAATCCTTAAGATTTGGGACAAGTAAACCTTAATGAAGCTTACATTTATTTTTCTCAAGAAATCTAAAACGATATTAATACATGGGGCGTCCTATTTAAAAAAACATAACTTTGATATTTTTCACTTATTTAGAACACCCTGTATAAAACGAAAACAATTTTAGAATGTGCCCATAATCGAGTTCTCTATAACGCAAAAAAAAAGAAATTCAAAATATTAAATTGTTTAGCCGTAATCTTCCGAGACCGCACTAAATGACCACCCTGTATACAGGGTGTCCAAGCGAACATTGAATATAGGAGATTAACATGGGAAATTGGTTTTTATTTTTTTGCGCCTGTACGGATTATCCAATTGAAAAATTTTTATATGAAGGTCATAGTATGCAAGACCGGCTATCTTTCAGTATTTTTTTCAGTCTTCTAGTTACAGCCGTTTTGGCTCAAAACGCCTCCAAAATTCAAAAATTTGAATGTCCCGCGTAACCGTTCGGCGCCATGATTGGTCGGAATTAATGTCAAAACACAATGTCGCCAACAACGTAAGCGTAAACACCCCATTTCAAATTAATTTTCCCTTTTTGCTGATTTCTAACTTATTTAAGAATTAATTCAGGGAAAAATCAATGGAAAACCTGAGGATAATTATTATGTGGTCTGCTTTGATGTCCCTACGGTAAATACGCAAGTTTCTTATTACCCCATAATGATAACACAAAGACATAACCTAACCTTTTATCTCACTTACTAGACAGAATCTTCGCGGGCAATTTTAAATTTAATTCAAAACACACCTTTACTATTATGATCAATTTTGAAAAATGATGTAGAGTGATTTCGAAAATAAAAATACTTTTTATCAAAAAGCTTTCATTTATTGATTGTAAATATCCAACAAATTTATGTTTGACCATCATGGCCAAGATAAAAAATAATTGCAAAAAACAATTGCACATTGACATCTATTATCAACTTTTCCTCTTATTCAATTTCTCATTAATTATGAATTTTGAAGAAAAGAAACTAGTTTTAAAGCAATACTGGGCAGGTAATTCCTTTATGCATATTAGAGACACCTTCTCAGCGCTTTTTCCTGACCGCCCAATACCAGCACTAAGCTCTCTCCAAGGTTTGGTTGCTCGATTCGATGAAACTGGGAGTATCAATTCGATGTGTTCTTGTGAACGTAAACGTCGACGTAAAGCTGCTACTCGTCCTGATGAAAACATAGCAAAACTTGTTGTTGTTGCTACTGTAAGTAACGACCCTTTCAAAAGTGTTAGGCAAATCAGCCAAGAAACTGGTGTTGCAAAATCCACTGTACACTATCATTTATGTAAAGAGGGTTACATATCTTTTAAAAAGAGAGTGCACCAAAAACTTTTGCCTGAAGACTTTTTCCATCGTATGGAGCTCTGTGAATTCATCACAGGAAGGCTTATAGTTAGTCCACGATTTGTTAAGAAGATTTGTTTCAGTGACGAATGTTCATTTGGATTGACAGGCAACTCCAATCGTCAAAATGACAGGATTTGGTCATTAGAAAATCCTCATATTGTCAACGATAATCGCGCCCAATGGCGAGCAACAGTAAATGTCTGGATTGGGGTTTTGGGGCGAAACTTGTTGGGACCATTCTTCATCAATGGCAGTTTAAATGCCAACAAGTACAATGAGATGCTCCGCACTGACATTTTGCCTGCAATTCAAGCAGTGGAACCAATCGAAAGAACCTTTTACATGCAGGATGGGGCCCCCAGTCACACAGCTATGCAGACACGGTT
Organism: Euwallacea fornicatus; assembly: GCF_040115645.1. Lineage (NCBI taxonomy): Eukaryota > Metazoa > Arthropoda > Insecta > Coleoptera > Curculionidae > Euwallacea > Euwallacea fornicatus. The sequence continues at coordinate 43,498 of NW_027096080.1, read as the reverse complement.
ATTTTTGAACCAGACATTTCCAGACAGATGGATTGGGAAATTTGGACCAATTAGCTGGCCTCTACGGTCCCCTGACTTAAATCCCTGCGATTATTTTATCTGGGGATTTATCCATGACCGTCTTTATGCAAGGAATAGATGTAAATGTCAATGATTTGAGGTTGGGCATAGAGCAAATATGCCAACAAATCAGTGTTGTGATGCTAGACAACACATGCCGCAACTTTCAGGATCGGTTGGCATATTGTACAGCTGCAGAAAGTGGTCTTTTTGAGCAATTTCTGTAAATATTTTTCATACAATGTTTGATTATAGTTTTTTAGCTTTTTCCCTTACCTGTTTGGTTGAGCTTTAATATGTAGGTAGTTGTTTAATTTATTTGTTTTCATTTCTTTTCTTGTTGCATTTAAATAAAGGTTCTTTTTAGGACCACCAATCCGTGTTTTTTCCTCATCCCTCCCAATCCTATTTCAAAAAAATGATCCTTTATTCATCAACATAAATATTGCTTCCACTTCCACCACTCACCACACTTCACTACCACTGTAGGTCAGTCACCAGGCCTAATTACTGCTTGAAACAGCAAAACAATATAAAAATTTTATAAATCTAGTAGAACCTAGTTCGTAATTTTAATCATGGCATTTGAGGTTTACTAAATGAGATAAAAGGTTAGGTTATGTCTTTGTGTTATCATTATGGGGTAATAAGAAACTTGCGTATTTACCGTAGGGACATCAAAGCAGACCACATAATAATTATCCTCAGGTTTTCCATTGATTTTTCCCTGAATTAATTCTTAAATAAGTTAGAAATCAGCAAAAAGGGAAAATTAATTTGAAATGGGGTGTTTACGCTTACGTTGTTGGCGACATTGTGTTTTGACATTAATTCTGACCAATCATGGCGCCGAACGGTTACGCGGGACATTCAAATTTTTGAATTTTGGAGGCGTTTTGAGCCAAAACGGCTGTAACTAGAAGACTGAAAAAAATACTGAAAGATAGCCGGTCTTGCATACTATGACCTCCATATAAAAATTTTTCAATTGGATAATCCGTACAGGCGCAAAAAAATATAAACCAATTTCCCATGTTAATCTCCTATATTCAATGTTAGCTTGGACACCCTGTATATATTTTATTATAAATCCATATAAATCCTCCCTTGTTAAGTGTGAGAAAATAGGGTTCGCATATTTTCGAGCTGTGGGACTTGTAGGGCCATTTTTACATTGTGTGGATTTCTTCTTATAGTAATAATAAGTAAGTAGCGCTAAAATACCAAACACAACGAGGATAACAATAAGAGAACTTATAGATAAGCTGATGGTAATGGTATCGAATTCCTTGAGATGTTGTACGGTTAGTTTTTGAGCCTGATTTAGATCAGTGTGAATATTTTCTAGATCAAGGTTGTGCAATTGTAGGGGATTGAATCTTGCTTTTAAATCATCTTTGATATTTACTGGGGGTAACTTTAAGCGTAAATTAATTGTGTCAGGCTTTTGAGTTTCGAAAAGTTTATCTATTTTTGTGGAGCATTCTAAGGGAATATGATCAAGGAGACTTCATTAATGGTTTCGACAGTATGTTGATTAGGGCATTGGAATTCCACAATTGCTCGAGGGGTTGGAACTATTATGAGGGAGTTATCTGATAATTTAAGAAGTGGCGTTTTGGTATAAGTAATTGGGATCATGGGACAATGGTTGGTGAGATTAAGGGTATCCATGATACATTGTTCATGAGTTTGAAGTAGATTTTCGTCGCATAGGACTATGCGATCTGTCTTGGGGCAGTTTTCTTTAAGGTTGAATGATTTGGTTTCCGATTTCAGTAAAATGGGGTTGGTTATGGTCATTACGTAGTTGTGAAGGAGAATTGAATAGTCTGTAGAGGGTATACGGTTTTCCCGAGATTAAAGGAATGCGTATGTGGAATATCACGAGGTCTTTGTGGATGGTGACTGCAGCGTGAGCTACTTCATAATAGCTAAGTGTATTGCTGAAAGGGATTCTGCGTTTGGGTTTTAGGTGATTTAGGATTGACTGTAGTTCGTTGTATTTTAGTATGCTATGATGTAGGGTATTGATTTTGGTAAAGTCGATTGCTGTTTGAATATTGCTGCTAATATTGTCGATAATATGAATGTTGTTGTCCAGGTTGTCTAGTAAGAGTGTAAAATAAATAGCTTCTGACGTGGATTGTTCTAATTGCGTAAGGTCATGGATTCGCGTTTGCGACTGTTGTTGGTTTCCTTTGATAACGTTTAGCTGATAGTCGACGTCTACGGTTAATTTTTTTACCATTGTCTGGGTCATGGAAATGTCTTGCCGTAAAATTTCTTGATTTTTCTGTAGGATTTCGATATAGTTATCATAGCGTTTGCCATCATCCGCATCTAGGGTTCCGAATAGATACTTGTGGGCATTACCGACTATGTCGATTAGACCTCTTTTGGTTCTTTTAAGGGATATCGAGTAATGTTTCACGAATGATTTAACGGTGTTTATTCGTACGAACGGGTCGTTGAGCCTTGCCCTTAAGAGAGTGCTGTGTGTTGCATTAAAGGTACTCAGCGTAAAATTTAGCTTAATGAGCGTTTGTTCCGTTGACCTTAAGCAGTTACGTATGTTTGTCAGGTTAATGTGGTAGTAGTCGTGGTGTAGGTCGTCTATGATGTAACTGGGTCTTTCTTCTACCGGTACTACAGGGTTGAAAATTTTCTCAATCTTATACTGGGCACTAACTAGGAGCTGCAGAAGTGCTAGGACGAGGTTCATCTTTTCTCGTAGTTTTCTAAAATTTTGGTTTATTTTTAATGTCTTGGATGTCTTAGGTTACGAAATGTTGTTAATCGGTATTTGGGTTGTAGTTTGACGGGGGTAGCCATCAGTTGTTTGGTAGCTTCTGGGATTTCTGGTTCGTTTCGTCGTTCTTTCTTAAGTTTCCCGAGGACTTGTGCTTTATTGACATTAATTTTCTTATTAATTGTTTCATTCAGTTCTTTGAAGATTTTAGATAATTCATGTACGTAATCAGTTTGAATCTGGTGAAGGCTTTTTTCGAAGTTGAGCTGGTAGTCTAGATTTCCTTTTATAATTTGAAATGGGGTAAAATAATGAGATGAATGTATATTATTGTTGTAGTTTAGAATGGCAAGATTCACAAGGTCTGGTATGGGTTTTGAACGGTCACTATCTTTGAGGGCGACGAGGCTTTCTTTTAGAGTAAAATGAAACCTCTCGATGGGCGAGTTTGAGTTGGGATTATATGACGTCGTATAGTGTAATTCAATTTGGTACGTTTTGCATAATTCCTAGATTAGGTGATTTTTAAAGGTTCCCGTTTTGTCTGTTGTTGTTTTCGAAGGGGTGCCGTGGTGTGCAAAGAATTTTATTAAATTTAAACAGACTTTTACTGTTGTTTCGTTGACAGGATAAGCGACTGCGAATTTTGAGAAATTATAATGGTTAAGTATTTTTGATGCCTGACAGAGTATGTATCCATATACAGATGTTCAAAGGGTTTGTTTCCTGTGGGGGTTGGTTTGAATATTACTTTATGTGGATGACGGTCGTACTTCGACTTCTGACAGGTTTCACAGGTACTTATGAAATTTATGACGTCTCTTTAAAGGCTAGGCTAATAATAGAATTGCTTAATGTTTTTTATGTTTTCCGTAATTCCTCTATGTGGGGTTTTCGTGGTGTGATATCGCTCGATTATTTCGCGTTGGTCGTCGGAATCGAAAACCTCTTCTAATAAGGTAATGAAATGACTAGATTATAAGCGTTATTCTTGAAGGTTTCTTGGAATACTCGAACTACTAATGGTTCTAGTTCCTTTTTTGGGAAATAAGGACAATAAGTATCGGGTGGAAGTTGTTCGATCAGAATTTTTTGAATGTCCTCTGTTATTGGTGTTTCACTGATGAATATCGTTGTTCGTTTTTTTTGTGTCAAGTAACATCTGTGTGATTTTATATGATTTTTCCTTAGTGGCCCATTTAAAGACTAGTTGATTTTTGAAGCTGTTAACGCTTTTGTTGACATATGGGGCACCTATAATTGGATTCTCCTGGGATGTGTGTACCGTTTCCGTGTGTATAGTGTTTTCCTTTAAATTTGTTATGATTGATTTATCACCGTGGTTGGTGTCTTCTGCTGTAATGGTACTTGATCCAGTGGTTTTTATGTCTGGTTGAGTTAGGTTTTTTCTTGGAGGTTGAATCTGTACGTCCGATATAATTTTGATTTTTGGATGGGGGAGTTGGTGTTGTCTTTTTGGGATTTTCGAACAAGTTTTCCTGTGTTTCAAAGAAGTGCTTAATACGATCGTGCCATAGGTATTGGTCTTCATTGTTTTTTTTTCTTCAGCTGTGGCGGACACGTGCGTCAAAGGGGCCTTTACTTCGACGGGGTTTAATTCTCTAGGTGGTCTAAAGAGTATATCGGTGTTGGAATTTTTTATTCCTTTTTTATACTGAATGGTATACTCAAATTTCTGTAGTTTTAATTTCCATCTTAACAATTTTGAGTTGGGCTCCTTGATGGAGAATAACCATTGCAACGGTTTGTGGTCGGTAACTACTTTAAATTTTCGTCCGAATAAATAGGGTCGAAAATATTTAGTAGTCCAAACAATGGCAAGAAGTTCCTTTTCTATCGTCGAATAGTTACATTCGGCTGTGTTTAGGGTTCTGCTTGCATAGGCGATGAGCAGGTTTTGACCTACGGTCCCTTGGGATAGTATCGCGCCAATTGCGTAATCAGAAGCATCAGTCGTTAGTATTAAAGGTTTGGTAAAATCAGGGTATTGCAAGATTGGGTCATTTGTAAGAAGTGTTTTACAGAGGTCGAATGCGTTCATGAATTGCTGGTCGCGTACGATTTTGGTGTTTTTCTTCAGGCACTAAGTTAAAGACTTTGTGATTTTGGCGAAATTGTTAATAAATTTTCTGTAGTATCCTACTAGTTCGAGAAATGCCTTTATTTCCTTTGGTGTTTTAGGGGTCCTGAAGTTTTTCACGGCATCTATTTTCTTTGGGTTTTGGTTTGATGCCTTCTGGTGTGACGACGTGTCCTAGGAATTCTACATTCTTTTTGAGGAATTTTGACTTATCTCGCTGAATTTTCATGTTGCAAGAATCTAAACGGTCCAAAATTGCTTTTAGGAAGTTCAAATGTTCCTGGAGGCTTGTTGAATATACGGTGATGTCGTCTATATAGACGAGGCATATCTTTTTTTGCAGTCCCCTCAACACATTATCCATGGCACGTTGGAATGTGGAGGGTGCGTTTTTGAGCCCGAACGGCATTCGAGTGTACTCGAAATGACCGTGCTCTACGTTAAAAGCTGTTTTCTCAATACTCTTCAGATCCTTCTTGATCTGATGGAATCCGCTAGCTAAGTCCAAGGTGGTGAAGTACTGACAACGGCCTAACTTGTCTAGGATATCCTTGATATTGGGCAAGGGGTACCGGTCGTCTATCGTTTTGTCATTCAACTTGCGGTAATCAATAACGATCCTCCATTTTCGCTGTCTTGATGCATCCAATTTCTTTGGGACTATCCTGACAGGGGAGCCCCAAGGGGGGCTTAATGGCTAGATAATTCCATTTGTCAGCATTTGCTCAATCTGCCTGTTGATCTGTTCCTTGCGGACGTAGGGATATCGGTAATTTTTCGTATGAACTGGGACTTCGTCAGAGGTTTTTATGATGTGTTTCACCTGGTTTGAGAAGGTCAGGGGTTCTCCTGGTTTTTATAAGACCTGTACGTAGGCCTGGAGTAATTTAAAGAGTTGTGTTCGTTCCTCTGAATTTAGATGATCATGTATTAAGGGTTTTAGGTCTGTATGAACGGGGTTGAATTTTTTTTTTCTCAGTGTTTGTTGGGTTATGAGGATAAAAGAAAACACACTAATTCTTAATGATTTTCTATTTTCTGATATGCGCGGTCCGATAAAATTTAAGAGTGTCTTATTATATCAGGACGTAGAAAAGGAATGAATAGAATAATTAAGCATCGCTCTAAAAACACATACGTCGAACCTGTGTGTTTACATATCATCCCAAAAAGTCTAGACCAAACACATCTATCGAATAGTTTATGTGTCTGATGGAAGTCATACCTTCATTAATTTTGCCTTATGAAAGAAAGCATTATCCAACAGTGTTGTTGTTAAATTTTAGTATTTCAAAGTTATTAATCTCGATTGCTTCCAAAAGTGTATTTGCTCTATTACAATCGCTTTATCTGTGTGATTGCAACGTCTATCGTATGAGTTTGATCCTGAATTGTTACTAATATGGGTTTGATTTCGATCTCCTTGTTCCAATAGTGATTTGTTAACCAGGTTGTGTCATCAGGTAGTTTAGTCTTAAGGTTTCTAGTCTAGGTTTCTTTGTACTATCCGTGGAGAAATTTCTATTTTGTATTGTTCGAAGTCTTATCTGTATTGGAAGGGTATTTATATGTGCTTGTTTTTTAGTAATTGGTTCCTTAGAGCAATATTAAGGATGAGTTTGCATAAATCTTTGATGCCTAAAATTCTATCGAAGAACTCATGAAAGGGGTACAGAATGAGGTTAATGGGGGTAGATATTCCAAGATTTAAAAGTAGGGGAATGTTGGCTTTACTAGTTGCCTTTTTTGTTCCTGCACATGTTTGCAGTGTGCTGACATAAGGTACGATTGTTTCGGGAAATAATGATTCTGTTAAGGAAGGTCGAAGTAGAGATGCGTGGGATCCAGTGTCTATTAGTAGTTTAATTTGGTAACCGAGAATTTCAATATAGGGAAGTTGATTGGTTTGGAAACTATTGATGTTTATCCATGGGGATTTGGATCTGAGGCTGTTTGAAAATTTTCGAGGTATTCAAGTAAATCAGGAGATTCTTCGGAAGGGTCATCGTCTTCTGGGGCAAACGCATTGTCATATTACAGTGAAAAATCAGGGGTTTCTGAAGAGGTAGTTTCTTGGCCGTTTTCTAGGTGAGTTAATTCTTGGAATGTATATTTTGGTTGTGATTGTTGCTAAAAGGGTTGTCGAAATTGACGTTGATATAGATTCCCTTGGAATTTGTTTTGTACAAAGCTTTTGTGAGTTTGGGGTATTGCTGTACTGACTCCGGACATTGGTTGGGGTTATTGTTTGTTAGGGTACGAATTTTAAAGTGTGAATTGATTTCGTGAAGTGATTTTAGGATATTGACTTGATCGTGCTGTTGGTTTCTGAAGGTTTTGTTCATTGCTCCTATTTATCGGTCTTTGTAAGTTGCCAAAGAAGTTAGGTGAAGAATTTAGGGCTCGTTCTCGAATGATTCTGGACATATGTGGTTTTAAAATTATTCTGACTTGTTAATATTTTATGAAATATTAACAAGTCATCTCGAACTATGGTGTTTAAGTTCTGTGGGTTTTACTCGATTAGTAAGGTTCTTAGCTCGTCAGGGATATTAGCTAATAAATTTTGTGTGGCAGTCAACTCATTTTGTGAAATGAGTATCTTTTTTGCTTCGTTATTTTGAATTTCGGAACAAATCTTGGTATTTATCTTGGTCACTAATGCCTTTAACCGTTGAATGTAATCCTGAATGGATGAATTCTTTCTTGTTAAAAAGATTAGTTGCTTAGACATATGTAAATTCAAGTTACAGGATCACTGAATGTTTGCTGAAGTGCTTGCTTGATTTTTTCCTAAGTTTGGAGATCTGGTCTAGTTAGGAGAAAATTTTCAGCTGATTATATGATTTTTGATGTAATAGCAAGAATCACATATTCTTGTTGCGATGGATCGGTGTTAAAATATCGACTATTAAATGTCGATATTTGTGTGATAAAGGACTCCAGCCTTGAAGGGGTCCCATCTAATATTTTTAAAAGACCTACGGTTGTTCTCAAGATTTCGGCCATTTTTACTATTAATAAATTGCTAATACTAGGTCGTGGGCTTGTTTCAGTATACAATTGGGCAATATAAGTTTCGGGGTTCAAGCTGTTACTTCCACTCGAATTGGTTCGTATCCTAGGATACGTTATGTCTCCCAATATCTGTTTTAAAAAATTTTCCATTCAACTTAACTAACAGAATTCTGATCATAAATTACTAACTTTCGGAATAGCACAACTTGTAAACTAACTTACGGTATAGTAATATGTCTTGTTCTATTTCAAGCGGTGCCTTGGCTAATAGGTAGACTGATTAGTTGGGGTGCCGCTTGTAGTGGATACTAGCTAGGCCACTATATCCGACTGACAGCTTCGTTGATGATTTTCAAAAGCGAATGCTGCTCAGGAGTCCTTGGCCCTTCTAGACTGCTCCTTTCTAAACCGTTGAAACGGAGGGTGTCTCGGTGGTGGTGTTGAATTATATGCACTAACACACTTTTAAAATACACCCGAAAGGATCCTACCAACTGCGCCAATTTTATTAACTTTTTTATTTTAAGTTAAAAAAAAACTTTATTTATTTCGAAAATACAAGATCATAAGTTTATGCAGCACTTGAAAGCAGAGACTAAAATGACTGATTATGCTAATCGGGATACTCCTTATATAATTAAAAAGTAGCTGACCTAAACTTAAAGCTAGAAGAATGGCTATTACATGTGTGGCTCGTGTTATTATTATTTTAACTCCACGTGTAAGTGGCCATATAAATGAATCTCCCAACGAATAATACACAACAAATACACAACCACCACCAATGGTTTTCTTGTACTTTTAGATTTGTTTTTTGGAAACTAGAAATTTTATTTTGCTTCAATCCTGAAACTTTAAAATAGAACGAAACAAATCGCGCATCTCCGCCGAAATAAGAAATTAAGGGCGATTAATGAAATCAAAAAATTATCACGGAATTAACATAGCACGGCACACATACAACAAATAAATAAAAATGTCGACAATATCATCCTCAATTGCTTCGAAGACACCATCGAGCGTTTTTTTTATAACTGTTTTTTGTTAATTATTTAACATATTTCAAGTTAAAAATCGTGTATTGAAAAATTCGATTAAAAAAATATATTTATTTGCAAACGAAGACCAAGCTACAACTGACTATGTACTAAATAATTTGAATAAAGTTAACTTTATCGAGTATAATTTGGGTTCCCAGCGAAATGCAAGTTAGCAGTTTTATGGGAACCGGCGTCAGTTTTTTACTCTTCAATATTGCTCAAAACGAAAACGTCGAAAACTTTGTTTTCGTTCATACAATTGTACAATTGTAAATCGAGGCGCCTTCGCCAAGTTGAGCGCCGCCACCTACGACCAAAGAAAAATTAAGCAAACGTAATCCTTGTGATCAATAACATCGTTTACGAGGTTTAGAAGATAGCAATAGTGTGGGACCCACAGCAGCAATGGAACCATCTTAGCTTAGGATTTTTAATTTACTTTTGGCCACCAGTGTAGATCGGTGAATAGGTTCGAATATACATAATCCAAATTTATTCTGCAATGTCTTTTTTAAAATTATTTTGCAAATTTTCGTCATTTTTTAAAATATCGGCCTTAGGTGATTTTATACGAAATAATTTCATTAGTCAATTCAATTAAGTTAATTTCTTTTAACTACAACTATTTGCGGTTTTCAGAGACATTTTTTAAAAAGAAGAAGTAGACAAATTAACGTTTTCAAATACTCCGGTTCCAATTTATTATGTTTTAAACAAAAGTTTCTCCAACATACACTCTTTCAAACGATACAAAGTAAAAGGATCTATACAAGTGATAACATAAGTAGGGGGTTTTGCTTTTAACACGACACAGACCTTTAAAAACTAAGCAATATTTTTACATAACATTTTTTCGAAATTTCAAAAACCACCGAAATATGCGCCTAAGGAAGTTATAATAAGTAATACAAGTTTAGCTGCTACTCATTCCGGGACTGGGACTGGCTACAAAAGGTGTTCGAAATTGTCTCCATTGGTCTCATTTGCAAAAACATTAAATGTTTTTTGCGTTTTTGCAATAATAGCTGATAATTTTTTGTGGGGCATTTTATTTCTTTTACTTTGAATTACTCTTTTATGTAGGAACGAATTTACATTTTATACAAAAACGTATTAAAACTCATCTGGGCATATTTTGTGTTTTTTTGAGATTTTGAACAAATGTCACATAAAAATATTGCATAGTTTTTTTAGATCTACGTCGTGTTAAAAGGAAAATCCGTACTTACGTTATACTTCGTATATTATGACAAAATTATAGTTCACAAAACTAACAACAAAACGAAACATTCTTTTGCTCTTAATTCGTTTTTCACAAGGAGATAAGCGAGATTGAATTTAAACAATTATTAATTATTTTAAAACTCAACGTTAGTTCTCGTTTAAACAATACTATTATTAATTAATTTTATTTTCAAAACGATATCATCCTCCTTTGGCTATTATATCAAAAATCAAGGGACTTTGCATAAGGATAAATAGGGTTACATAGATTCGAAACTAATGTATCTACAGTATCGGACAAAATTAGAGCAACTTTAGAAATTTAATTTTAAATTGACATTGTTTCTTTAAAAATAAGATTTGTTATTATCAGTAATATGTTTACAGTCTATTATAATTTACATCTGAGATTCAATGTTTAAAAAGCACATTTTAGAGGAGAAGGAAAAAGAAAACCTTTTACCATCACAATTGGAACGACAAAATTAAAGCAACTTAAAAATTATTTGAATGAATATTATATTTAGAACAATTTTTTATGTATTACCATTAATATTTAGTCCAATACCCCTTGTTTTGAAGAACTACTAGCTCACACCTTTTTGGCATTGAAGAAATTAAATTTGAAATGATGTCAGGATCAATAGTCTTCCAGGCGTTCTCTGTTTCTTCAAATAAATTATCCTGATTGGTACTATTTTTTCCTCGGATTTTGTTATTTGTGATCTCCCAAAGGTTCTCAATGGGATTTAAGTCCGGAGATTGGGCTGGCCATTTCATTGCCTCGACTTTCTTCTCCACGAATCAAGCTTTTACTATTTTCGCAGTATGCTTAGGATCGTTGTCGTGCTGGTAGACAAACTTGAGGAGCATTTCCCATTCGGCATATGGATACATAATATTCTCTAGTATATAATGATACTTAAATCTATCCATTTTGTCTTTAATCCTATAAAGTGGACCAGTTCCGTAAGCAGAGAAACAACCCCAAACCATAATATTTCCTCCTCTGTGTTTAATGGTAGTTTTTACGTACTTTGGATTAAGTCTTCGGCCATTTGGGCGACCTACCCATTGAGCTCCATCACTTCCATAGATGAAAAACTTGGATTCATCGGAAAATAATACTTTCTTCCACTGTTGAGGAGTCCAATCTCGGTGGTAGGTGGCGAACAACATTCTGGCCTCTCTATTTTTTAGTGAAAGATGTGGTTTTTTGGCAGGTTTCCTTCCTTTTAAACCACGTTCTGTCAATCGACGTTGAACTGTTCTGGAAAAAACACTAACTTCTGCTTGTGCAATAATCTGACGAGCTGACATTTCAGGATTTTTTTTACTTAGCCTTATAAGACGCCTGTCTAACTTCTCTGTCGTTTTTCCTTTCCGTCCACCTCGTTTTAAATTCGTTACGACACCACGGTCAGTGAATCTCCTGATAGTTTTTGATATAACATAATTTTTTATGCCAAAAACTTCCGATATAAGTTTTTGCGATTTCGTACTCTTATATGCACTAATAATTTTTTGTTTTAGATCAACTGAATAGTGAACACCACGAGACATAATCGTAGATATTATTTGTTTAAAAGACCACAGGAAAGTCAGAAATACAAAATATTTAAACATTGGTTGCTCTTATTTTGTCGCAAAGAATTTTAGATCAAAACAATTTTTTAATTTTTTTATTCTCAATAACAATTTAAACTATTTATAGCAAATGTATTTTACACTAACTACTTTAAGCTTAATATTTATGAGAAAATATTTCATGATTTTTTAGAAAGTTTAAATTTAGAAGAATATTTCAAAAGTTGCTCTAATTTTGTCAGATACTGTACGTCCGTTCGAAAATTTTCTATCTCCACTAAGCACCAGGGTGTTTGCTAGGAAGTAGTAGTGCAGGATACGGAACGGGATACGAACGGAGTTTATTCTGAATCGATTTAAAATCAATGGTACTCGTACAGATACCCAGTGTGTGGTACAGGTTTTGGCGATAATTGAGTTTTTTAATTGATCGTCCCGTTATCATTCAAAAATTATCGAAGTGCAGAGGAACAAGCCCTTTTATGACAAAATTGTAGCAAACGTTTTTTTTATGACGTACGAACACATTGTTTAAATAATTTACGCCATAAAATCTAAAAAGGCTTCGTTATTTACGGAGAACTTCGAAAACACGATTTCCCTAGTTAGTAATACAACAGAGGAATCAAACTCAAACGTGGATTTTATTCAAATTTGTATAATTTGCGCTAAATAATACTCCACGGGTGGGGGTACTTTTTTTTTTTAACGAGGAAAATCTTCAAAAGACTCCCATCCGATCTTGTTTGGAACGGCGTGTGGGACTCGCTACTGAGAGCGCTAACCCACTAAAAACCTCGTTGATCCTCGTTAACCCCCCTTGTGCCGGTACTGTCCCTGGGGGATATGCTTCGCGCACAAGGAGAGCTTCGGTGTATTTTGATCTGGCGAATTAGCACGTATTTCTTTTGCCCATATCTGGCTTAAGTTTAAAGTGAAGAGGCATTGTTTACACTACCAAGGATTGGTTTTCCTAGAGAAAACTGTGTCAACAGCAGGGAGGATTGCGGCGGATTTTTTTTTTCATCCAGTCCATTTGTGTGCCGTTGTGGGAGCGAACTATCATTGCGGTAGTAGAAATTAAAAATTTAAGGGAACCAAATTTAAAGAAAACTAAACTGAGAGGAGAGGAAATCTGTAATAGATTTAACCCCTGGACGGCAGATGGCGACTCGGAAGCCATGTAGGAAACTGTAAAACGAATGGGGGAGAAATCTGTAATAGATTTAACTCCTGGACGGCAGATGGCGACTCGGAAACCATGTAGGAAACTGTAAAATGAATGGGGAAGAAATCTAATAGTGTTAACCTCTGGACGACAGATGGCGACATGGGAACCATGTAGGAAACTGTAAAATGAATGGGGGAGAAATCTGTAATAGATTAAACCCCTGGACGGCAGATGGCGACTCGGGAGCCATGTAGGAAACTGTAAAATGAAGGGAAGAAATCTAATAGTTTCAACCCCTGGACGGCAGATGGCGACTTGGGAACCATGTAGGAAACTGTAAATGAAAGGGGAAGAAAACTGTAATAGTTTTAACGGGTGGGGGTACTGCAAAATAATTATTTATTACGATTGAAACGAGAACCTACCACCATTTTCAACCGTCCACACATGGTGTGGTGAATTTTATTTTTCATTGACCCGTCGCCCATCGGCACGGAACAGTAATTCTATTAATTCTGGCGATCGTAGGTTCTCCATTTCGAATCTCGTCCCGTTCACACATATATAAGCAGGGACTTCCAGCGAATACACACGAATATATACGAATATACGCGCAGGTAAGAAACTATAAAAAGAAAGAAAATCTAAAAACCTCGAATATCCGGAAACACAATAAATGGCTCCTTTAAGTTTTGGCGAATGCGCCGGGAGGTGGTACTTAAAAGTATTAAAATGAAGAGTTCCTAAAATATTTCTCTATTGACATTTTCTAACAACAGAAAGAGACGAATTTAAGGAAGTTCATAAGATATTTGAATAAACACACATTCAAGCGTTCAGATAAAATCATCGACTTTTGAACTTGACTCATTGCCATACTACAAATTAGGAAAATCACATTAGATTATATTGTACATTTTTCGAGATGAAAAGGCTTGTCAAATTTCGTTCCAAAGCAGCAGCAGTATAATTTTATGAATAAGAAAAGTCGCAACCTTTTCGTCCGACACCATATCAATTTATAACGACCTCCTCTGGTATACCACCCAACGTAGTATCCCACACTACCACCTACCTAAATACCTCGTACATTAGATAAAAATATATATATTGTAAAACTGGCTCGTACAACACGCTCGAATAAAAGATTTGACAGTCAGTCATTTTGGAAGTACTCCGTATAAACATTTATATGCATATTAACATAAGTCACATAAAGGATGTTCTTTTTTTTTAAGAATGGTAAAAAGCTTAAGGAGAATCGGGAAAAGCGAAATTAAACTTCAACATCTCGCAAGTCAAAGTGGAAGTAACTTAAGTCGAGCTTTTACAAGAAGTTTTTATCTCAAAATAAGTTCAAGATTAACCTATTTCATTTTTTACCATCTAACACAAAAAGTAGCACCCCGAGTATTAATTAAAATTATTAATCGATCACTTTGGCAATTTATATATTTTTTATATATCAAAGCAATCAGTCAAATCTTCGAACAAAGTGTTCTGCAAGCCATAGTTTAGATTAATCATTATCCGGGTTAATCATTGTCCAGGTTAAGCATTGTTCATGTTAGTCATTATTCATGGTAGTCACACGTATGTATATAGAGGGTTCGCCATTTATATCTGTTCTCGGTCACGCCATTCGACGAAGTTTCGATTTACTTAATTTAGAAAACGAATACATAAAACTGTTAATTTAAACACCAGTCGATCCGAAAAGAGTTTATTATATTTTAAGTTCTGGTTACATGAAGCGGTAAAAATGAACTGACTAACACTAATGTCTTATGATTAAAAAGGCAATCGGCGATGCTGACTCTGATTATTATTCGTCCTCTAAGAGAATTGACTCTAAGCAGAATCAGCGTGGAATAACAATAATAAATCACGCCAAATAGCGATTAGATATGAAAATAAAGGCTCAAATATTTTCTTAATCTAATTCCATTTTAACAAAAACAAATTTTATACCGATGAAAGCATTTGCCACATCAAAGTAATTTCTCCAAAAATGCAAACTCAGAAAGAAAGATCACAAAACTGGTGTTTCTTGAACTTTTGAAATTCGTTTTTGTAAATTGATAAATGAAAGTCAGAGGTAATAGAAAACTTTAAAACATTCTTGTAATCCACCATACTTTTTTTTTGCACCAGATGGCAAATTTTCAAGTAGCCGCAACTCATTGTTTTTATTTTAAGTTACTCACGATTTTTCCCAAAGATTTGTAAAGTCATTTTTAACTTTGTGTCGATTACCAATGACATCTTTTCATTTGATATTCACAGCCAAGAAGGTATTTACAAAATATCAATTATAACACAGCAGGCATTATTTTATAACCTGACAGATTTATTATAGCAGGCTTTGCTTCTATTTAACAAAAGCACAAGTAACTCGATTTATCAAGTCATTATGCATTATTAGTCACCACGTATTTCTACTTCGTCAACTTTCATCTAAAATTATTTTTTTACAAAACTAATTATTTTTTGAGTTCTGAAGATTCATTATAAGTTAACTTCCAAAACCGTAATGTTTGAAAAAAAATGTTATAGCAAATCGGCAGAGAATTAAATATTACATTAGAAAGACATAAAAAAACTATGGGTTGCCATTTAAAAAAGTACGAATTTATGCCGTTCAACGAAAATCGAACACCTCACATTAACGAAAATATTATTAAATCACACAGCTTTCTAACATAAAGAAGTACAATACTAAAGTTTTCATATCGATATTTTGATATTTGATACAAAAATACCAGAAACCGAGCTCGGACTAATGGCGAACTTCGTATACACAGGGTCATAGGCCCAACTCGTTCATTAAAAGATTATTAGGATGTAAATGCAAAATTGATCCAGAATTTGAAAATTGGACATTAAGTTAACTTGAATACAAATTTTCAACTTCGGGTTACTTCCGGTTTGATCAGAAATAGTTGTCCTGGCTTGCCTATTTCAAATGGGGTCTCTAGTATATTAATTTGTTTTTAAATTCTACGTAACATTTTCGGTATAAAGTCCCATACTTAGATTCCTTATCATTTTTAAAACATTCAATCTCGAATTAGAAACGTGTCTTCGTAACGATCAATTTTCAATTTGTGCAAATATCCACAAGTATAGTAAACACGAACGAAACATTTCGCAAAACGTCAATACAATACATAATGTTTAATTTACACTCTTGACAATTATAGGTTTTAGTATTGCAGTACCGTTCCTAACATTTATATATATTTTTTGAAGTTGTAAAAGTGAATTTTTTAAAACGAAACACCATTCATCTTAACTTCAAACAATCGTAACTAGAAAATTTAATTCTCGATCAAAGCTTATCATCAGAGTTACCTATGTCGTTCCAAACCATGGTTCGAAATAATTAAGTTTTATTATTTGAATTTGGTAATAACTTTGTTTAAAAAAAATAACTTTAATTTGCGATAGGTAACGTATTATTTATTTTTCGAATGTCAACTAGTACTTTCAAACAAAATTGAATTACTTTGAAAATTATTTAGATTATAAAGAGTTTGATGTTGAATGACATTCCTTACTACTGCAATAATAACCTACATAAATAGGAACTAAATGTAAACTCAAGACTGCAGATAAAAGTAATTTTGAAATGGATCATTACGGAAGCTTGTTTTTAATTCCAGATCAAATATCTAAAAATGGCGAAAGCGCCGGGTTTGGGATATTATACCGAAAAAGAGTAGGTAGGAAATGTATCACTCAGGATCGACAGCTATTTAAAACGTTTAAACCGGAAATGATAGGAAGTTGCAAACATTAAAAGAAAATAGTAAACACAGTAGAAAGAACTTTATTGGACATTTTCAAATTCGTATCACATTTAGATGTCAACAAAGTAAAGGAACGGGACGGGCGAATAATCCTTCCTCGCATAAAGGCCGAATCTTAAGTAGTAGTTTTCTTTTTTTAACACGAATTTTCATGTCACATTTATTAGAAATCTGAAATCTGAAATATCAAAAACAACCCAAATATGCGTGCAAAGAAGAGTCGAGAAACAACGACTCAAAACTACTTCTTTACGACACCAAAATGGGAAAGGAAAAGCATCCCTTAATTATTCTCTTCCATACTTTTTAGACAAGACGATAAACTTTTATCTATTGCGACATACGAACTATTTTAACTAATACAAGTTTAGACTATTTTCAAAGTGCCAAGTTATATTTATTTTTATGACATGTCGTGTTTTTGTTTTTTTTTTGTTACACTTATGTTATAAGAACTGACAAGCAGGAACCCTATATCATTTTCTTTACAAAAACTCAAACTTAACGAATTATCGAAACAGTTCCTGTACTTTTTAATTGGTTTTTCAAATTTGAATGAAATGAAACACTTCACAAACTCACTTTAAATATATGTCAGAAAATTGTTTTAAGGGTAATGAAGGAGGGTGAAATAAAGCACAAGTCTTGGCAGTACTTCTTTACTTCCCTGAGATCGGGGGTCGAATGCCCCCCCACACAATGTATCCGAGTTACCCTGGGTGCACCTGTTCTTTTTCACCAGAACCGGCACCCAGGCCTCCACATTCTTCCCACGCTCGCATCCCTGAATCACTCCCTTCACACTTCCATATATTTTTGGCGAGATTATAAACAGGCCCTATTTATCTTTTATCACCGATAATCTATTTAACTATTACAGGCTAAGTCCATTTCTAAAATGTGATAAGACAGTAACAAGTGTTCGTAACATTGTCCTTATGCCTAAGGCCAGGTTATAGCACTATCTTTATGAGACAACATGTATTTTCACACTCACATTAGGCGAATCAATAAACACCCTTGTATCACTTTCTTCATAAAAGCTCACATATATATATTTTTTTAATTAAAAATTGGGTTTTGGCACCATACGAAACAGCAAGACAAATAAAACAACTTTTACACCTACTAAATATAACTAGAAGAGAATAAAAAACAGGAATGAATATGTCCCATGTAGAACTTTTGATTTATATAATAATAATAACAACAACAATAACAATAGAATCACAGCATTTTAGGATTAGTAGGATTTTTGGTGGCTTTTGAGATTTCGGAAAAATATGAAACGTCACATAAAGATTTCTCTTAACTTTTTGAAGTCGACATCGTGACATAAATCGAAAACTCCTATTTAAAAAGGATCTCGTATATACACGGTGTAGTGTCTGGTATTAGTTGGCGAACCTCGGCTAGCCGGAGATATTCGAAAAGTGACTTTTGCAACGATAACTCGGGCGTTTCTTAGCATATTTTAACGAAATTTTGCAGTGACATATAGCTCGATTAAGCTAATGTTTCTTACGATCCAGAGAAAAAAAAACATGCGGAGAAACAACGGAAGAAAAAAAATAGGAGCTAAAGTACACGTTTTCCTTCCAACTTTTTCTTTTTTTTCTCGAGTTTTTTTTGTATTGTATGGCTCGCCAACAATGCATTCGGTCATTCGTAGAAATCATTCATTTCTTTATTTGGATTTCTTCACGATCGTAAATAATTAAGATTTACAGTTTGCTTTAGAAACTATCTCAGTGGTCATTGTTCTCTCTAGTATGTAGGGCTTCAAATTATTTTATTTTTTTATTTTTATTTTTAATTTTAGTGTTAATTTTTTTCATTTTCATTTTGTTTTATTTATGTCGAGAACATAGTTCCAGAATATATACACACCCACACACATATTTGCCAGGTTACTATTACATTTGCCGGGTTAATATTTGGTGAACTTGTACGTGGCATTCCGATTTTATTATCAGGAGGACTATTGTGCAGACAATTGAAATAAAATTAAAAAATGTCTTCTGGAAACTACGTTCACGACAAAAATAAAATAAAAAGAAAGAAAGAAAATTAAGTAAGTCACTTACCGGGTATAAACAGTGATGATAAGTCGAAACGTCTACCACAAACCGTAAATATATTTTTTTTAGTAACTAAGAAATCCACATAAAGTAACAGCAAATTTTTGAAAAACTATACTAAACAAATGCATCGCAAAAAGAAAGAAACAGTCTGGGGGAAAACGTAAGTGAATTAACTCGATTTCCGAACTCTTTTTTTTATTTTTTAGTCATTGAAAGTTACATTATTATCAATGAAAACTTAACTAACAAGAAGGCCTTACATAATTTTTTTTCCATATTATTCACGTAAAAGAATAACCTCCCATTTTTCTTCATTTTATTTTTCATTTTTTTTGTTTTTTTTTTTAATTGAGAATTACCTTGCACAAAGGTTATTAACGACAACTTGACTAACGAGAAGACGAGTATTAAATGTTTCTTTAAAAAAATTTTTTTTTTTTTTCATGAAACGGTTTAAAGCTACTCACAGTAAAGGTCACAAGCGATAATACGAGATTATCTAAAATATAGAAGCATCAAGAACAGTCCGGGGTCGGACATTGAAAAAAAACTAGTAGCAAGGACGAGGCAATTAATTCTCAATTTCATATCATTCACTTAAACGAACCACCTTCCATTTTTGTAATTTTTTTTTCTAAATTTTTGGTTTATTAAATACCAGTCGATACGAAAAAGTAAACGATTTATTATAAACTTGTAACTACAACGAAAGACTTACTATTAAGTAAGTGGTAATAAGTAATGCTGACTAATATTTGTTTATCAAGTCTATTATAACGAGTTATATTTGTTTAAAGGCTCAAATATCGGTCTCAATTCAATTTAACATTTTTTTTTCACAATTTATTTTTTCAATTTTTTTCTTTTTTAATTGAAATCATAAAACTATGTCACACTGCTAGGCTTCGTTAGGATAAATTAAGAAAAACCCAGTAAGTTTAATAGAAAGGTAAGTTCCTTCGGAAGTCAAATTCAAAAACTCAAAAGACACTCGAATAACATTGTCGATTACACAATTTGAAAAGGAACGACAAAGACACTTTAAGCACCAATCCATCAATGGGTATTAGTAGTATTAAGTCACCAATCTAGATTTTTAGAACAATCACAACGAAAAAACCCATTACTCCTCTTCCTTTTCTTTTTTGTTCCTAGAGTATCAGTAGTTTCTCTTCCCAGGTCATCTTTCCTAATCTCCCCTCTAGTCCTGTTCTGTCCGACCCGGTCGTACTTCACACGAAGGGTTCCATTTGTGGTGCACTATCCGCTCGAGAGCCGTCCATTCCGAGAACCCGCACCGACAAGTGACACACGTGTGACAATTGACGAGTGGCGGGGGCGGAAATATCAGAAATCCGTTAGCTTGGAAAAGAAAAAGGGGAACCCCAAGAGATTTACGACTGGGGTTCATGATAAAAGGAGGTTGGTGGCTCGCGAGGGGACAGTACAGGCTGCGCAACCATGGAGTAGCAATATAAATAAATAAGTTAAACAGTATCATCTTGTACTCAGTACCTAAGGCCAGTTTCTTCGTTGGGTTTGAATACTGGCCCTTCTCTACACTTTTATCCAGTAACGAAATCGTATATTACTCCGTTGGCACCGACTGCGCGTTGCGTTACCCCCCATATCCGATCGGTATACGCAAATCCTTGAAATCCCGACATCCCATTCGCTAATAACCCACTCGCTCGCTTCGCTCCTTGATTTCTTACCTCGCTCCTACACCCTTCTTCTCTCTTCCACTCGCAGTCTCACCGGCGGTATTTTAACCAACATCGCCGCGCCAGGGGTCGTCCTGTATACACATGCCACCCTGATTGCGAGCTATCTATTTGCTCGTTCCAAGATGGCGTTGTACTTTCGGTACGTTAGCTCGGTGTGCCACACCGGAACCGCGTACAACAGGGCCGACGCCGCCGCCGTCACAAGCACTCGCCTCCTTTCAAACGTCAGTTTGTTTAAAAATTATTAAAAATTATTCTTTCATTTTTATTCTTTTTTCTTTTTCCATTTTTCATATAGTGGTGCAAATATTATTGTAATATAACTTTCCGTATAAAGAGTAAGAAGTACCGAAGGGACAGTTTAATTAATTATATATGTCGACAATTTAACGTGTTTATAATAAATAGGAAAGAGAAAATATAAAAAGGGACCTGTCGATAAGTGAAGGGCAGGTAATGAGTTTTGTTTGTTTGAAGAATCGGTTGAACTTGAGATGATGGGCAATTGACTGCTTTTAGGGTGCTCAGTTTAGGTTTGGATATAGAAAGAACAAGACTCGGTTTATGAAGTGCGAAGTACGTCCAGATCAGATGGAATGGGGGCCAGGGGGGGAGATCGGGAAAGATAGCTGGGAAAGGGCCGATGTTCCAGATTAACAGTTCTCATTCACGAAGGTTTTAGAAATTTAGATTAGTGACTTTGTACAAACTAGGATTTACAGTGTCGTTGTCTTTCTTTTTTTCAACTTGACAACAAACATAGAAAAGAAAGTGTAATCAACAGGAATATTGTTCTAGAGCTTTGAATTTCTAAATATGGCTAACAAAAGAATCTACTCTTCTATTTCGGGAAGAGCTTGACATATTAATAGCAAGGCACTACGCGATTTGACATATACTATTCATTTTTTAAAATTTTATTTTTATTTATTTTATATAAACATTTTATTTTACTTATTTTTTATTTAATTTGTATCACATTTTTATTAATACATGTTTGTTTAGTGTGTAAGTTTATTTATATTTGTATAAATTGATTTAGAATATTTTGTGGAACTGTATATATTTCAAAAAATGTAAATTCTACGATCTAGGGATATTTTCGTCATTTCGATCAATCCTGACTTTCAAAATCGTCAATTCCGTGAAATCGTCGAGTTTCGTCGGAAATTGACCGTTAACCATGTTTTGACGTTATTTCAACAACGCTACGAGCAATTTTGTTCAAATCGTCTCATTTTGACAAAATAAGCATAGTGAGGCCTTAATCCACAAATCGTCAATTTGGCTGTCCTAGAATAGTCAGTTTTTGTCCAAATCCTGTAAATCGCACGAGTTAGGGCTATTTCGATCAATCCTGAGTTTCGAAATCGTCAATTCCGTAAAATCGGCGAGTTTCGTCAGAAATTGACCATTAACCATGTTTTGACGTTATTTCAACAACTTTACGAGTAATTTTGTTCAAATCGTGTCCTTACAGAAAAATAAACCTAATGGGGCTTTTATCGACAAATCGTCAATTTGGCTGTCCTAGAACAGTCAGTTTTTGTCCAAATCCTGTAAATCGCACTATTTAGGGCTATTTCCATCATTTCGATCAATCCTGACTTTCAAAATCGTCAATTCCGTGAAATCGTCGAGTTTCGTCGGAAATTGACCGTTAACCATGTTTTGACGTTATTTCAACAACGCTAGGAGCAATTTTGTTCAAATCGTTTCCTTTTAGCAAAATAAGCCTAATGTGGCTTAAACGGCAAATCGTCAATTTGGCTGTCCTAGAACAATCAGTTTTTGTCCAAATCGTGTAAATCGCACGATTTAGGTCTATTTTCTTCATTTCGATCAATCCTGAGTTTTAAAATCGTCAATTCCGTGAAATCGTCGAGTTTCGTCAGATATTGACCGTTAACCATGTTTTGACGTTATTTCAACAACTTTACGAGCAATTTTGTTCAAATCGTCTCCTTTTAGCAAAATAAGCCTAATGGGGCCATAAACGACAAATTGCCAATTCGGCTGTCCTAGAACAGTCAGTTTTTGTCCAAATCCTGTAATTCGCACGATTTAGGGCTATTTCCATCATTTCGATCAATCCTGAGTTTTAAAATCATCAATTCCGTAAAATCGGCGAGTTTCGTCGGAAATTGACCGTTAACCATGTTTTGACGTTATTTCAACAACGCTACGAGCAATTTTGTTCAAATCGTTTCCTTTTAGCAAAATAAGCCTAATGGGGCCATAAACGACAAATTGCGAATTCGGCTGTCCAAGAACACTCAGTTTTTGTCCAAATCCTGTAAATCGAACGATTTAGGGCTATTTCCATGATTTCGATCAATCCTGAGTTTCAAAATCGTCAATTCCGTGAAATCGGCGAGGTTCGTCGGAAATTGACCGTTAACCATGTTCTGACGTTATTTCAACAACGCTACGAGCAATTTTGTTCAAATCGTCTCATTTTGACAAAATAAGCATAGTGCGGCCTTAATCCACAAATCGTCAATTCGGCGGTCCTAGAATAGTCAGTTTTTGTCCAAATCCTGTAAATCGCACGAGTTAGGGCTATTTCGATCAATCCTGAGTTTCGAAATCGTCAATTCCGTGAAGTCGGCGAGTTTCGTCGAAAATTGACCGTTAACCATGTTTTGACGTTATTTCAACAACGCTACGAGCAATTTTGTTCAAATCGTCTCATTTTGACAAAATAAGCATAGTGAGGCCTTAATCGACAAATCGTCAATTTGGCTGTCCTAGAATAGTCAGTTTTTGTCCAAATCCTGTAAATCGCAGGATTAGGGCCATTTCTATTAATTCTGAGCTTCGAAATCGTCAATTCCGTGAAATCGGCGAGTTTCTTCGGAAATTGGCCGTTAACCATGTTTTGACGTTATTTCAACAACGCTAGGAGCAATTTTGTTCAAATCGTCTCATTTTTACAAAATAAGCATAGTGAGGCCTTAATCGACAAATCGTCAATTTGGCTGTCCTAGAACAGTCAGTTTTTGTCCAAATCCTGTAAATCGCACGATTAGGGCCATTCCTATTAATCCTGAGTTTCGAAATCGTCACTTCCGTGAAATCGTCGAGTTTCGTCGGAAATTGACCTTTAACCATGCTTTGACGTTATTTCAACAACGCTACGAGCAATTTTGTTCAAATCGTCTCCTTTTAGCAAAATAAGCCTAATGGGGCCATAAACGACAAATCGTCAATTTGGCTGTCCTATAATAGTCAGTTTTTGTCCAAATCCTGTAAATCGCACGATTTATAGCTATTTCTATCATTTCGATTAATCCTGAGCTACGAAATCGTCAATTCCGTGAAATCGGCGAGGTTCGTCGGAAATTGACCGTTAACCATGTTCTGACGTTATTTCAACAACGCTACGAGCAATTTTGTTCAAATCGTCTCATTTTGACAAAATAAGCATAGTGAGGCCTTAATCGACAAATCGTCAATTTGGCTGTCCTAGAACAGTCAGTTTTTGTCCAAATCCTGTAAATCGCACGATTAGGGCCATTCCTATTAATCCTGAGCTTCGAAATCGTCACTTCCGTGAAATCAGCGAGTTTCGTCGGAAATTGGCCATTAACCATGTTTTGACGTTATTTCAACAACGCTACGAGCAATTTTGTTCAAATCGTCTCATTTTGACAAAATAAGCATAGTGAGGCCTTAATCGACAAATCGTCAATTTGGCTGTTCTAGAACAGTCAGTTTTTGTCCAAATCCTGTAAATCGCACGATTAGGGCCATTCCTATTAATCCTGAGCTTCAAAATCGTCACTTCCGTGAAATCGTCGAGTTTCGTCGGAAATTGACCTTTAACCATGTTTTGACGTTATTTCAACAACGCTACGAGCAATTTTGTTCAAATCGTCTCATTTTGACAAAATAAGCATAGTGAGGCCATAATCGACAAATCGTCAATTTGGCTGTCCTAGAATAGTCAGTTTTTGTCCAAATCCTGTAAATCGCAGGATTAGGGCCATTTCTATTAATCCTGAGCTTCGAAATCGTCAATTCCGTGAAGTCGGCGAGTTTCGTCAGAAATTGACCGTTAACCATGTTTTGACGTTATTTCAACAACGCTACGAGCAATTTTGTTCAAATCGTCTCATTTTGACAAAATAAGCATAGTGAGGCCTTAATCGACAAATCGTCAATTTGGCTGTCCTAGAATAGTCAGTTTTTGTCCAAATCCTGTAAATCGCAGGATTAGGGCCATTTCTATTAATCGTGAGCTTCGAAATCGTCAATTCCGTGAAATCGGCGAGTTTCTTCGGAAATTGGCCGTTAACCATGTTTTGACGTTATTTCAACAACGCTACGAGCAATTTTGTTCAAATCGTCTCATTTTGACAAAATAAGCATAGTGAGGCCATAATCGACAAATCGTCAATTTGGCTGTCCTAGAATAGTCAGTTTTTGTCCAAATCCTGTAAATCGCAGGATTAGGGCCATTTCTATTAATTCTGAGCTTCGAAATCGTCACTTCCGTGAAATCGGCGAGTTTCGTCGGAAATTGGCCGTTAACCATGTTTTGACGTTATTTCAACAACGCTACGAGCAATTTTGTTCAAATCGTCTCATTTTGACAAAATAAGCATAGTGAGGCCATAATCGACAAATCGTCAATTTGGCTGTCCTAGAACAGTCAGTTTTTGTCCAAATCCTGTAAATCGCACGATTAGGGCCATTTCTATTAATTCTGAGCTTCGAAATCGTCACTTCCGTGAAATCGGCGAGTTTCGTCGGAAATTGGCCGTTAACCATTTTTTGACGTTATTTCAACAACGCTACGAGCAATTTTGTTCAAATCGTCTCATTTTGACAAAATAAGCATAGTGAGGCCATAATCGACAAATCGTCAATTTGGCTGTCCTAGAACAGTCAGTTTTTGTCCAAATCCTGTAAATCGCACGATTAGGGCCATTTCTATTAATTCTGAGCTTCGAAATCGTCACTTCCGTGAAATCGGCGAGTTTCGTCGGAAATTGGCCGTTAACCATGTTTTGACGTTATTTCAACAACGCTACGAGCAATTTTGTTCAAATCGTCTCATTTTGACAAAATAAGCATAGTGAGGCCTTAATCGACAAATCGTCAATTTGGCTGTCCTAGAACAGTCAGTTTTTGTCCAAATCCTGTAAATCGCACGATTAGGGCCATTCCTATTAATCCTGAGCTTCGAAATCGTCACTTCCGTGAAATCGACGAGTTTCGTCGGAAATTGACCTTTAACCATGCTTTGACGTTATTTCAACAACGCTACGAGCAATTTTGTTCAAATCGTCTCATTTTGACAAAATAAGCATAGTGAGGCCTTAATCGACAAATCGTCAATTTGGCTGTCCTAGAACAGTCAGTTTTTGTCCAAATCCTGTAAATCGCACGATTAGGGCCATTCCTATTAATCCTGAGCTTCGAAATCGTCACTTCCGTGAAATCGGCGAGTTTCGTCGGAAATTGGCCGTTAACCATGTTTTGACGTTATTTCAACAACGCTACGAGCAATTTTGTTCAAATCGTCTCATTTTGACAAAATAAGCATAGTGAGGCCATAATCGACAAATCGTCAATTTGGCTGTCCTAGAACAGTCAGTTTTTGTCCAAATCCTGTAAATCGCACGATTAGGGCCATTTCTATTAATTCTGAGCTTCGAAATCGTCACTTCCGTGAAATCGGCGAGTTTCGTCGGAAATTGGCCGTTAACCATGTTTTGACGTTATTTCAACAACGCTACGAGCAATTTTGTTCAAATCGTCTCATTTTGACAAAATAAGCATAGTGAGGCCTTAATCGACAAATCGTCAATTTGGCTGTCCTAGAACAGTCAGTTTTTGTCCAAATCCTGTAAATCGCACGATTAGGGCCATTCCTATTAATCCTGAGCTTCGAAATCGTCACTTCCGTGAAATCGACGAGTTTCGTCGGAAATTGACCTTTAACCATGCTTTGACGTTATTTCAACAACGCTACGAGCAATTTTGTTCAAATCGTCTCATTTTGACAAAATAAGCATAGTGAGGCCTTAATCGACAAATCGTCAATTTGGCTGTCCTAGAACAGTCAGTTTTTGTCCAAATCCTGTAAATCGCACGATTAGGGCCATTCCTATTAATCCTGAGCTTCGAAATCGTCACTTCCGTGAAATCGGCGAGTTTCGTCGGAAATTGGCCGTTAACCATGTTTTGACGTTATTTCAACAACGCTACGAGCAATTTTGTTCAAATCGTCTCATTTTGACAAAATAAGCATAGTGAGGCCTTAATCGACAAATCGTCAATTTGGCTGTCCTAGAATAGTCAGTTTTTGTCCAAATCCTGTAAATCGCACGATTTAGGGCTATTTCCATCATTTCGAGCAATCCTGAGTTTTAAAATCGTCACTTCCGTGAAATCGGCGAGTTTCGTCGGAAATTGGCCGTTAACCATGTTCTGACGTTATTTCAACAACGCTACGAGCAATTTTGTTCAAATCGTCTCATTTTGACAAAATAAGCATAGTGAGGCCTTAATCGACAAATCGTCAACTTGGCAGTCCTAGAACAGTCAGATTTTGTCCAAATCCTGTAAATCGCAGGATTAGGGCCATTTCTATTAATCCTGAGCTTCGAAATCGTCAATTCCGTGAAATCGGCGAGTTTCTTCGGAAATTGGCCGTTAACCATGTTTTGACGTTATTTCAACAACGCTACGAGCAATTTTGTTCAAATCGTCTCCTTTTAGCAAAATAAGCCTAATGGGGCCATAAACGACAAATCGTCAACTTGGCTGTCCTAGAACAGTCAGTTTTTGTCCAAATCCTGCAAATCGCACGAGTTAGGGCTATTTCGATCAATCCTGAGTTTCGAAATCGTCAATTCCGTGAAATCGGCGAGTTTCGTCGGAAATTGACCGTTAACCATGTTTTGACGTTATTTCAACAACGCTACGAGCAATTTTGTTCAAATCGTCTCATTTTGACAAAATAAGCATAGTGAGGCCTTAATCCACAAATCGTCAATTTGGCTGTCCTAGAATAGTCAGTTTTTGTCCAAATCCTGTAAATCGCACGAGTTAGGGCTATTTCGATCAATCCTGAGTTTCGAAATCGTCAATTCCGTAAAATCGGCGAGTTTCGTCAGAAATTGACCATTAACCATGTTTTGACGTTATTTCAACAACTTTACGAGTAATTTTGTTCAAATCGTGTCCTTACAGAAAAATAAACCTAATGGGGCTTTTATCGACAAATCGTCAATTTGGCTGTCCTAGAACAGTCAGTTTTTGTCCAAATCCTGTAAATCGCACTATTTAGGGCTATTTCCATCATTTCGATCAATCCTGACTTTCAAAATCGTCAATTCCGTGAAATCGTCGAGTTTCGTCGGAAATTGACCGTTAACCATGTTTTGACGTTATTTCAACAACGCTAGGAGCAATTTTGTTCAAATCGTTTCCTTTTAGCAAAATAAGCCTAATGGGGCCATAAACGACAAATTGCGAATTCGGCTGTCCAAGAACAGTCAGTTTTTGTCCAAATCCTGTAAATCGAACGATTTAGGGCTATTTCCATGATTTCGATAAATCCTAAGTTTCAAAATCGTCAATTCCGTAAAATCGGCGAGTTTCGTCAGAAATTGACCGTTAACCATGTTTTGACGTTATTTCAACAACTTTACGAGCAATTTTGTTCAAATCGTCTCCTTTTAGCAAAATAAGCCTAATGTGGCTTAAACGGCAAATCGTCAATTTGGCTGTCCTAGAACAATCAGTTTTTGTCCAAATCGTGTAAATCGCACGATTTAGGTCTATTTTCTTCATTTCGATCAATCCTGAGTTTTAAAATCGTCAATTCCGTGAAATCGTCGAGTTTCGTCAGATATTGACCGTTAACCATGTTTTGACGTTATTTCAACAACTTTACGAGCAATTTTGTTCAAATCGTCTTCTTTTAGCAAAATAAGCCTAATGGGGCCATAAACGACAAATTGCCAATTCGGCTGTCCTAGAACAGTCAGTTTTTGTCCAAATCCTGTAAATCGAACGATTTAGGGCTATTTCCATGATTTCGATCAATCCTGAGTTTCAAAATCGTCAATTCCGTGAAATCGGCGAGGTTCGTCGGAAATTGACTGTTAACCATGTTTTGACGTTATTTCAACAACGCTACGAGCAATTTTGTTCAAATCGTTTCCTTTTAGCAAAATAAGCCTAATGGGGCCATAAACGACAAATTGCGAATTCGGCTGTCCAAGAACAGTCAGTTTTTGTCCAAATCCTGTAAATCGAACGATTTAGGGCTATTTCCATGATTTCGATCAATCCTGAGTTTCAAAATCGTCAATTCCGTGAAATCGGCGAGGTTCGTCAGAAATTGACCGTTAACCATGTTTTGACGTTATTTCAACAACTTTACGAGCAATTTTGTTCAAATCGTCTCCTTTTAGCAAAATAAGCCTAATGTGGCTTAAACGGCAAATCGTCAATTTGGCTGTCCTAGAACAATCAGTTTTTGTCCAAATCGTGTAAATCGCACGATTTAGGTCTATTTTCTTCATTTCGATCAATCCTGAGTTTTAAAATCGTCAATTCCGTGAAATCGTCGAGTTTCGTCAGATATTGACCGTTAACCATGTTTTGACGTTATTTCAACAACTTTACGAGCAATTTTGTTCAAATCGTCTCCTTTTAGCAAAATAAGCCTAATGTGGCTTAAACGGCAAATCGTCAATTTGGCTGTCCTAGAACAATCAGTTTTTGTCCAAATCGTGTAAATCGCACGATTTAGGTCTATTTTCTTCATTTCGATCAATCCTGAGTTTTAAAATCGTCAATTCCGTGAAATCGTCGAGTTTCGTCAGATATTGACCGTTAACCATGTTTTGACGTTATTTCAACAACTTTACGAGCAATTTTGTTCAAATCGTCTCCTTTTAGCAAAATAAGCCTAATGGGGCCATAAACGACAAATTGCCAATTCGGCTGTCCTAGAACAGTCAGTTTTTGTCCAAATCCTGTAATTCGCACGATTTAGGGCTATTTCCATCATTTCGATCAATCCTGAGTTTTAAAATCATCAATTCCGTAAAATCGGCGAGTTTCGTCGGAAATTGACCGTTAACCATGTTTTGACGTTATTTCAACAACGCTACGAGCAATTTTGTTCAAATCGTTTCCTTTTAGCAAAATAAGCCTAATGGGGCCATAAACGACAAATTGCGAATTCGGCTGTCCAAGAACACTCAGTTTTTGTCCAAATCCTGTAAATCGAACGATTTAGGGCTATTTCCATGATTTCGATCAATCCTGAGTTTCAAAATCGTCAATTCCGTGAAATCGGCGAGGTTCGTCGGAAATTGACCGTTAACCATGTTCTGACGTTATTTCAACAACGCTACGAGCAATTTTGTTCAAATCGTCTCATTTTGACAAAATAAGCATAGTGCGGCCTTAATCCACAAATCGTCAATTCGGCGGTCCTAGAATAGTCAGTTTTTGTCCAAATCCTGTAAATCGCACGAGTTAGGGCTATTTCGATCAATCCTGAGTTTCGAAATCGTCAATTCCGTGAAGTCGGCGAGTTTCGTCGAAAATTGACCGTTAACCATGTTTTGACGTTATTTCAACAACGCTACGAGCAATTTTGTTCAAATCGTCTCATTTTGACAAAATAAGCATAGTGAGGCCTTAATCGACAAATCGTCAATTTGGCTGTCCTAGAATAGTCAGTTTTTGTCCAAATCCTGTAAATCGCAGGATTAGGGCCATTTCTATTAATTCTGAGCTTCGAAATCGTCAATTCCGTGAAATCGGCGAGTTTCTTCGGAAATTGGCCGTTAACCATGTTTTGACGTTATTTCAACAACGCTAGGAGCAATTTTGTTCAAATCGTCTCATTTTTACAAAATAAGCATAGTGAGGCCTTAATCGACAAATCGTCAATTTGGCTGTCCTAGAACAGTCAGTTTTTGTCCAAATCCTGTAAATCGCACGATTAGGGCCATTCCTATTAATCCTGAGTTTCGAAATCGTCACTTCCGTGAAATCGTCGAGTTTCGTCGGAAATTGACCTTTAACCATGCTTTGACGTTATTTCAACAACGCTACGAGCAATTTTGTTCAAATCGTCTCCTTTTAGCAAAATAAGCCTAATGGGGCCATAAACGACAAATCGTCAATTTGGCTGTCCTATAATAGTCAGTTTTTGTCCAAATCCTGTAAATCGCACGATTAGGGCCATTCCTATTAATCCTGAGCTTCGAAATCGTCACTTCCGTGAAATCAGCGAGTTTCGTCGGAAATTGGCCATTAACCATGTTTTGACGTTATTTCAACAACGCTACGAGCAATTTTGTTCAAATCGTCTCATTTTGACAAAATAAGCATAGTGAGGCCTTAATCGACAAATCGTCAATTTGGCTGTTCTAGAACAGTCAGTTTTTGTCCAAATCCTGTAAATCGCACGATTAGGGCCATTCCTATTAATCCTGAGCTTCAAAATCGTCACTTCCGTGAAATCGTCGAGTTTCGTCGGAAATTGACCTTTAACCATGTTTTGACGTTATTTCAACAACGCTACGAGCAATTTTGTTCAAATCGTCTCATTTTGACAAAATAAGCATAGTGAGGCCATAATCGACAAATCGTCAATTTGGCTGTCCTAGAATAGTCAGTTTTTGTCCAAATCCTGTAAATCGCAGGATTAGGGCCATTTCTATTAATCCTGAGCTTCGAAATCGTCAATTCCGTGAAGTCGGCGAGTTTCGTCAGAAATTGACCGTTAACCATGTTTTGACGTTATTTCAACAACGCTACGAGCAATTTTGTTCAAATCGTCTCATTTTGACAAAATAAGCATAGTGAGGCCTTAATCGACAAATCGTCAATTTGGCTGTCCTAGAATAGTCAGTTTTTGTCCAAATCCTGTAAATCGCAGGATTAGGGCCATTTCTATTAATCGTGAGCTTCGAAATCGTCAATTCCGTGAAATAGGCGAGTTTCTTCGGAAATTGGCCGTTAACCATGTTTTGACGTTATTTCAACAACGCTACGAGCAATTTTGTTCAAATCGTCTCATTTTGACAAAATAAGCATAGTGAGGCCATAATCGACAAATCGTCAATTTGGCTGTCCTAGAACAGTCAGTTTTTGTCCAAATCCTGCAAATCGCACGAGTTAGGGCTATTTCGATCAATCCTGAGTTTCGAAATCGTCAATTCCGTGAAATCGGCGAGTTTCGTCGGAAATTGACCGTTAACCATGTTTTGACGTTATTTCAACAACTTTACGAGTAATTTTGTTCAAATCGTGTCCTTACAGAAAAATAAACCTAATGGGGCTTTTATCGACAAATCGTCAATTTGGCTGTCCTAGAACAGTCAGTTTTTGTCCAAATCCTGTAAATCGCACTATTTAGGGCTATTTCCATCATTTCGATCAATCCTGACTTTCAAAATCGTCAATTCCGTGAAATCGTCGAGTTTCGTCGGAAATTGACCGTTAACCATGTTTTGACGTTATTTCAACAACGCTAGGAGCAATTTTGTTCAAATCGTTTCCTTTTAGCAAAATAAGCCTAATGGGGCCATAAACGACAAATTGCGAATTCGGCTGTCCAAGAACAGTCAGTTTTTGTCCAAATCCTGTAAATCGAACGATTTAGGGCTATTTCCATGATTTCGATAAATCCTAAGTTTCAAAATCGTCAATTCCGTAAAATCGGCGAGTTTCGTCAGAAATTGACCGTTAACCATGTTTTGACGTTATTTCAACAACTTTACGAGCAATTTTGTTCAAATCGTCTCCTTTTAGCAAAATAAGCCTAATGTGGCTTAAACGGCAAATCGTCAATTTGGCTGTCCTAGAACAATCAGTTTTTGTCCAAATCGTGTAAATCGCACGATTTAGGTCTATTTTCTTCATTTCGATCAATCCTGAGTTTTAAAATCGTCAATTCCGTGAAATCGTCGAGTTTCGTCAGATATTGACCGTTAACCATGTTTTGACGTTATTTCAACAACTTTACGAGCAATTTTGTTCAAATCGTCTTCTTTTAGCAAAATAAGCCTAATGGGGCCATAAACGACAAATTGCCAATTCGGCTGTCCTAGAACAGTCAGTTTTTGTCCAAATCCTGTAAATCGAACGATTTAGGGCTATTTCCATGATTTCGATCAATCCTGAGTTTCAAAATCGTCAATTCCGTGAAATCGGCGAGGTTCGTCGGAAATTGACTGTTAACCATGTTTTGACGTTATTTCAACAACGCTACGAGCAATTTTGTTCAAATCGTTTCCTTTTAGCAAAATAAGCCTAATGGGGCCATAAACGACAAATTGCGAATTCGGCTGTCCAAGAACAGTCAGTTTTTGTCCAAATCCTGTAAATCGAACGATTTAGGGCTATTTCCATGATTTCGATCAATCCTGAGTTTCAAAATCGTCAATTCCGTGAAATCGGCGAGGTTCGTCAGAAATTGACCGTTAACCATGTTTTGACGTTATTTCAACAACTTTACGAGCAATTTTGTTCAAATCGTCTCCTTTTAGCAAAATAAGCCTAATGTGGCTTAAACGGCAAATCGTCAATTTGGCTGTCCTAGAACAATCAGTTTTTGTCCAAATCGTGTAAATCGCACGATTTAGGTCTATTTTCTTCATTTCGATCAATCCTGAGTTTTAAAATCGTCAATTCCGTGAAATCGTCGAGTTTCGTCAGATATTGACCGTTAACCATGTTTTGACGTTATTTCAACAACTTTACGAGCAATTTTGTTCAAATCGTCTCCTTTTAGCAAAATAAGCCTAATGTGGCTTAAACGGCAAATCGTCAATTTGGCTGTCCTAGAACAATCAGTTTTTGTCCAAATCGTGTAAATCGCACGATTTAGGTCTATTTTCTTCATTTCGATCAATCCTGAGTTTTAAAATCGTCAATTCCGTGAAATCGTCGAGTTTCGTCAGATATTGACCGTTAACCATGTTTTGACGTTATTTCAACAACTTTACGAGCAATTTTGTTCAAATCGTCTCCTTTTAGCAAAATAAGCCTAATGGGGCCATAAACGACAAATTGCCAATTCGGCTGTCCTAGAACAGTCAGTTTTTGTCCAAATCCTGTAATTCGCACGATTTAGGGCTATTTCCATCATTTCGATCAATCCTGAGTTTTAAAATCATCAATTCCGTAAAATCGGCGAGTTTCGTCGGAAATTGACCGTTAACCATGTTTTGACGTTATTTCAACAACGCTACGAGCAATTTTGTTCAAATCGTTTCCTTTTAGCAAAATAAGCCTAATGGGGCCATAAACGACAAATTGCGAATTCGGCTGTCCAAGAACACTCAGTTTTTGTCCAAATCCTGTAAATCGAACGATTTAGGGCTATTTCCATGATTTCGATCAATCCTGAGTTTCAAAATCGTCAATTCCGTGAAATCGGCGAGGTTCGTCGGAAATTGACCGTTAACCATGTTCTGACGTTATTTCAACAACGCTACGAGCAATTTTGTTCAAATCGTCTCATTTTGACAAAATAAGCATAGTGCGGCCTTAATCCACAAATCGTCAATTCGGCGGTCCTAGAATAGTCAGTTTTTGTCCAAATCCTGTAAATCGCACGAGTTAGGGCTATTTCGATCAATCCTGAGTTTCGAAATCGTCAATTCCGTGAAGTCGGCGAGTTTCGTCGAAAATTGACCGTTAACCATGTTTTGACGTTATTTCAACAACGCTACGAGCAATTTTGTTCAAATCGTCTCATTTTGACAAAATAAGCATAGTGAGGCCTTAATCGACAAATCGTCAATTTGGCTGTCCTAGAATAGTCAGTTTTTGTCCAAATCCTGTAAATCGCAGGATTAGGGCCATTTCTATTAATTCTGAGCTTCGAAATCGTCAATTCCGTGAAATCGGCGAGTTTCTTCGGAAATTGGCCGTTAACCATGTTTTGACGTTATTTCAACAACGCTAGGAGCAATTTTGTTCAAATCGTCTCATTTTTACAAAATAAGCATAGTGAGGCCTTAATCGACAAATCGTCAATTTGGCTGTCCTAGAACAGTCAGTTTTTGTCCAAATCCTGTAAATCGCACGATTAGGGCCATTCCTATTAATCCTGAGTTTCGAAATCGTCACTTCCGTGAAATCGTCGAGTTTCGTCGGAAATTGACCTTTAACCATGCTTTGACGTTATTTCAACAACGCTACGAGCAATTTTGTTCAAATCGTCTCCTTTTAGCAAAATAAGCCTAATGGGGCCATAAACGACAAATCGTCAATTTGGCTGTCCTATAATAGTCAGTTTTTGTCCAAATCCTGTAAATCGCACGATTAGGGCCATTCCTATTAATCCTGAGCTTCGAAATCGTCACTTCCGTGAAATCAGCGAGTTTCGTCGGAAATTGGCCATTAACCATGTTTTGACGTTATTTCAACAACGCTACGAGCAATTTTGTTCAAATCGTCTCATTTTGACAAAATAAGCATAGTGAGGCCTTAATCGACAAATCGTCAATTTGGCTGTTCTAGAACAGTCAGTTTTTGTCCAAATCCTGTAAATCGCACGATTAGGGCCATTCCTATTAATCCTGAGCTTCAAAATCGTCACTTCCGTGAAATCGTCGAGTTTCGTCGGAAATTGACCTTTAACCATGTTTTGACGTTATTTCAACAACGCTACGAGCAATTTTGTTCAAATCGTCTCATTTTGACAAAATAAGCATAGTGAGGCCATAATCGACAAATCGTCAATTTGGCTGTCCTAGAATAGTCAGTTTTTGTCCAAATCCTGTAAATCGCAGGATTAGGGCCATTTCTATTAATCCTGAGCTTCGAAATCGTCAATTCCGTGAAGTCGGCGAGTTTCGTCAGAAATTGACCGTTAACCATGTTTTGACGTTATTTCAACAACGCTACGAGCAATTTTGTTCAAATCGTCTCATTTTGACAAAATAAGCATAGTGAGGCCTTAATCGACAAATCGTCAATTTGGCTGTCCTAGAATAGTCAGTTTTTGTCCAAATCCTGTAAATCGCAGGATTAGGGCCATTTCTATTAATCGTGAGCTTCGAAATCGTCAATTCCGTGAAATCGGCGAGTTTCTTCGGAAATTGGCCGTTAACCATGTTTTGACGTTATTTCAACAACGCTACGAGCAATTTTGTTCAAATCGTCTCATTTTGACAAAATAAGCATAGTGAGGCCATAATCGACAAATCGTCAATTTGGCTGTCCTAGAATAGTCAGTTTTTGTCCAAATCCTGTAAATCGCAGGATTAGGGCCATTTCTATTAATTCTGAGCTTCGAAATCGTCACTTCCGTGAAATCGGCGAGTTTCGTCGGAAATTGGCCGTTAACCATGTTTTGACGTTATTTCAACAACGCTACGAGCAATTTTGTTCAAATCGTCTCATTTTGACAAAATAAGCATAGTGAGGCCATAATCGACAAATCGTCAATTTGGCTGTCCTAGAACAGTCAGTTTTTGTCCAAATCCTGTAAATCGCACGATTAGGGCCATTTCTATTAATTCTGAGCTTCGAAATCGTCACTTCCGTGAAATCGGCGAGTTTCGTCGGAAATTGGCCGTTAACCATGTTTTGACGTTATTTCAACAACGCTACGAGCAATTTTGTTCAAATCGTCTCATTTTGACAAAATAAGCATAGTGAGGCCATAATCGACAAATCGTCAATTTGGCTGTCCTAGAACAGTCAGTTTTTGTCCAAATCCTGTAAATCGCACGATTAGGGCCATTTCTATTAATTCTGAGCTTCGAAATCGTCACTTCCGTGAAATCGGCGAGTTTCGTCGGAAATTGGCCGTTAACCATGTTTTGACGTTATTTCAACAACGCTACGAGCAATTTTGTTCAAATCGTCTCATTTTGACAAAATAAGCATAGTGAGGCCTTAATCGACAAATCGTCAATTTGGCTGTCCTAGAACAGTCAGTTTTTGTCCAAATCCTGTAAATCGCACGATTAGGGCCATTCCTATTAATCTTGAGCTTCGAAATCGTCACTTCCGTGAAATCGACGAGTTTCGTCGGAAATTGGCCGTTAACCATGTTTTGACGTTATTTCAACAACGCTACGAGCAATTTTGTTCAAATCGTCTCCTTTTAGCAAAATAAGCCTAATGGGGCCATAAACGACAAATCGTCAACTTGGCAGTCCTAGAACAGTCAGATTTTGTCCAAATCCTGTAAATCGCACGATTTAGGGCTATTTCCATCATTTCGAGCAATCCTGAGTTTTAAAATCGTCACTTCCGTGAAATCGGCGAGTTTCGTCGGAAATTGGCCGTTAACCATGTTTTGACGTTATTTCAACAACGCTACGAGCAATTTTGTTCAAATCGTCTCATTTTGACAAAATAAGCATAGTGAGGCCTTAATCGACAAATCGTCAATTTGGCTGTTCTAGAATAGTCAGTTTTTGTCCAAATCCTGTAAATCGCACGATTTATAGCTATTTCTATCATTTCGATTAATCCTGAGCTTCGAAATCGTCAATTCCGTGAAATCGACGCGTTTCGTCGGAAATTGGCCGTTAACCATGTTTTGACGTTATTTCAACAACGCTACGAGCAATTTTGTTCAAATCGTCTCATTTTGACAAAATAAACATAGTGAGGCCTTAATCGACAAATCGTCAATTTGGCTGTCCTAGAACAGTCAGTTTTTGTCCAAATCCTGTAAATCGCACGATTAGGGCCATTCCTATTAATCCTGAGCTTCGAAATCGTCACTTCCGTGAAATCGACGAGTTTCGTCGGAAATTGACCTTTAACCATGCTTTGACGTTATTTCAACAACGCTACGAGCAATTTTGTTCAAATCGTCTCATTTTGACAAAATAAGCATAGTGAGGCCTTAATCGACAAATCGTCAATTTGGCTGTCCTAGAATAGTCAGTTTTTGTCCAAATCCTGCAAATCGCACGATTTATAGCTATTTCTATCATTACGATTAATCCTGAGCTTCGAAATCGTCACTTCCGTGAAATCGGCGAGTTTCGTCGGAAATTGGCCGTTAACCATGTTTTGACGTTATTTCAACAACGCTACGAGCAATTTTGTTCAAATCGTCTCATTTTGACAAAATAAGCATAGTGCGGCCTTAATCCACAAATCGTCAATTCGGCGGTCCTAGAATAGTCAGTTTTTGTCCAAATCCTGC
This sequence comes from Euwallacea fornicatus, assembly GCF_040115645.1. Taxonomy (NCBI): domain Eukaryota; kingdom Metazoa; phylum Arthropoda; class Insecta; order Coleoptera; family Curculionidae; genus Euwallacea; species Euwallacea fornicatus. The sequence goes on along the minus strand of NW_027096080.1, from coordinate 5,752 downwards.
AAATCGCACGAATTAGGGCTATTTCGATCAATCCTGAGTTTCGAAATCGTCAATTCCGTGAAATCGGCGAGTTTCTTCGGAAATTGGCCGTTAACCATGTTTTGACGTTATTTCAACAACGCTATGAGCAATTTTGTTCAAATCGTCTCATTTTGACAAAATAAGCATAGTGAGGCCATAATCGACAAATCGTCAATTTGGCTGTCCTAGAATAGTCAGTTTTTGTCCAAATCCTGTAAATCGCAGGATTAGGGCCATTTCTATTAATTCTGAGCTTCGAAATCGTCAATTCCGTGAAATCGACGCGTTTCGTCGGAAATTGGCCGTTAACCATGTTTTGACGTTATTTCAACAACGCTACGAGCAATTTTGTTCAAATCGTCTCCTTTTAGCAAAATAAGCCTAATGGGGCCATAAACGACAAATCGTCAACTTGGCAGTCCTAGAACAGTCAGATTTTGTCCAAATCCTGTAAATCGCACGATTTAGGGCTATTTCCATCATTTCGAGCAATCCTGAGTTTTAAAATCGTCACTTCCGTGAAATCGGCGAGTTTCGTCGGAAATTGGCCGTTAACCATGTTTTGACGTTATTTCAACAACGCTACGAGCAATTTTGTTCAAATCGTCTCATTTTGACAAAATAAGCATAGTGAGGTCTTAATCGACAAATCGTCAATTTGGCTGTTCTAGAATAGTCAGTTTTTGTCCAAATCCTGTAAATCGCACGATTTATAGCTATTTCTATCATTTCGATTAATCCTGAGCTTCGAAATCGTCAATTCCGTGAAATCGACGCGTTTCGTCGGAAATTGGCCGTTAACCATGTTTTGACGTTATTTCAACAACGCTACGAGCAATTTTGTTCAAATCGTCTCCTTTTAGCAAAATAAGCCTAATGGGGCCATAAACGACAAATCGTCAACTTGGCTGTCCTAGAACAGTCAGTTTTTGTCCAAATCCTGCAAATCGCACGAGTTAGGGCTATTTCGATCAATCCTGAGTTTCGAAATCGTCAATTCCGTAAAATCGGCGAGTTTCTTCGGGAAATTGGCCGTTAACCATGTTTTGACGTTATTTCAACAACGCTATGAGCAATTTTGTTCAAATCGTCTCATTTTGACAAAATAAGCATAGTGAGGCCATAATCGACAAATCGTCAATTTGGCTGTTCTAGAATAGTCAGTTTTTGTCCAAATCCTGTAAATCGCACGATTTATAGCTATTTCTATCATTTCGATTAATCCTGAGCTTCGAAATCGTCAATTCCGTGAAATCGACGCGTTTCGTCGGAAATTGGCCGTTAACCATGTTTTGACGTTATTTCAACAACGCTACGAGCAATTTTGTTCAAATCGTCTCATTTTGACAAAATAAGCATAGTGCGGCCTTAATCCACAAATCGTCAATTCGGCGGTCCTAGAATAGTCAGTTTTTGTCCAAATCCTGCAAATCGCACGAGTTAGGGCTATTTCGATCAATCCTGAGTTTCGAAATCGTCAATTCCGTGAAATCGGCGAGTTTCTTCGGAAATTGGCCGTTAACCATGTTTTGACGTTATTTCAACAACGCTATGAGCAATTTTGTTCAAATCGTCTCATTTTGACAAAATAAGCATAGTGAGGCCATAATCGACAAATCGTCAATTTGGCTGTCCTAGAATAGTCAGTTTTTGTCCAAATCCTGTAAATCGCAGGATTAGGGCCATTTCTATTAATCCTGAGCTTCGAAATCGTCAATTCCGTGAAATCGACGCGTTTCGTCGGAAATTGGCCGTTAACCATGTTTTGACGTTATTTCAACAACGCTACGAGCAATTTTGTTCAAATCGTCTCATTTTGACAAAATAAGCATAGTGAGGCCATAATCGACAAATCGTCAATTTGGCTGTCCTAGAATAGTCAGTTTTTGTCCAAATCCTGTAAATCGCAGGATTAGGGCCATTTCTATTAATCCTGAGCTTCGAAATCGTCAATTCCGTGAAGTCGGCGAGTTTCGTCAGAAATTGACCGTTAACCATGTTTTGACGTTATTTCAACAACGCTACGAGCAATTTTGTTCAAATCGTCTCATTTTGACAAAATAAGCATAGTGAGGCCTTAATCGACAAATCGTCAATTTGGCTGTCCTAGAATAGTCAGTTTTTGTCCAAATCCTGTAAATCGCAGGATTAGGGCCATTTCTATTAATCGTGAGCTTCGAAATCGTCAATTCCGTGAAATCGGCGAGTTTCTTCGGAAATTGGCCGTTAACCATGTTTTGACGTTATTTCAACAACGCTACGAGCAATTTTGTTCAAATCGTCTCATTTTGACAAAATAAGCATAGTGAGGCCTTAATCCACAAATCGTCAATTTGGCGGTCCTAGAATAGTCAGTTTTTGTCCAAATCCTGCAAATCGCACGAGTTAGGGCTATTTCGATCAATCCTGAGTTTCGAAATCGTCAATTCCGTGAAGTCGGCGAGTTTCGTCGAAAATTGACCGTTAACCATGTTTTGACGTTATTTCAACAACGCTACGAGCAATTTTGTTCAAATCGTCTCATTTTGACAAAATAAGCATAGTGAGGCCTTAATCGACAAATCGTCAATTTGGCTGTCCTAGAACAGTCAGTTTTTGTCCAAATCCTGTAAATCGCACGATTAGGGCCATTCCTATTAATCCTGAGCTTCGAAATCGTCACTTCCGTGAAATCAGCGAGTTTCGTCGGAAATTGGCCGTTAACCATGTTTTGACGTTGTTTCAACAACGCTACGAGCAATTTTGTTCAAATCGTCTCATTTTGACAAAATAAGCATAGTGAGGCCTTAATCGACAAATCGTCAATTTGGCTGTCCTAGAACAGTCAGTTTTTGTCCAAATCCTGTAAATCGCACGATTAGGACCATTCCTATTAATCCTGAGCTTCGAAATCGTCACTTCCGTGAAATCGACGAGTTTCGTCGGAAATTGACCTTTAACCATGCTTTGACGTTATTTCAACAACGCTACGAGCAATTTTGTTCAAATCGTCTCATTTTGACAAAATAAGCATAGTGAGGCCTTAATCGACAAATCGTCAATTTGGCTGTCCTAGAATAGTCAGTTTTGTCCAAATCCTGCAAATCGCACGATTTTAGCTATTTCTATCATTACGATTAATCCTGAGCTTCGAAATCGTCACTTCCGTGAAATCGGCGAGTTTCGTCGGAAATTGGCCGTTAACCATGTTTTGACGTTATTTCAACAACGCTACGAGCAATTTTGTTCAAATCGTCTCATTTTGACAAAATAAGCATAGTGAGGCCATAATCGACAAATCGTCAATTTGGCTGTCCTAGAATAGTCAGTTTTTGTCCAAATCCTGTAAATCGCAGGATTAGGGCCATTTCTATTAATCGTGAGCTTCGAAATCGTCAATTCCGTGAAATCGACGCGTTTCGTCGGAAATGGCCGTTAACCATGTTTTGACGTTATTTCAACAACGCTACGAGCAATTTTGTTCAAATCGTCTCCTTTTAGCAAAATAAGCCTAATGGGGCCATAAACGACAAATCGTCAACTTGGCAGTCCTAGAACAGTCAGATTTTGTCCAAATCCTGTAAATCGCACGATTTAGGGCTATTTCCATCATTTCGAGCAATCCCTGAGTTTTAAAATCGTCACTTCCGTGAAATCGGCGAGTTTCGTCGGAAATTGGCCGTTAACCATGTTCTGACGTTATTTCAACAACGCTACGAGCGATTTTGTTCAAATCGTCTCCTTTTAGCAAAATAAGCCTAATGGGGCCATAAACGACAAATCGTCAACTTGGCAGTCCTAGAACAGTCAGATTTTGTCCAAATCCTGTAAATCGCACGATTTAGGGCTATTTCCATCATTTCGAGCAATCCTGAGTTTTAAAATCGTCACTTCCGTGAAATCGGCGAGTTTCGTCGGAAATTGGCCGTTAACCATGTTCTGACGTTATTTCAACAACGCTACGAGCGATTTTGTTCAAATCGTCTCCTTTTAGCAAAATAAGCCTAATGGGGCCATAAACGACAAATCGTCAACTTGGCAGTCCTAGAACAGTCAGATTTTGTCCAAATCCTGTAAATCGCACGATTTAGGGCTATTTCCATCATTTCGAGCAATCCTGAGTTTTAAAATCGTCACTTCCGTGAAATCGGCGAGTTTCGTCGGAAATTGGCCGTTAACCATGTTCTGACGTTATTTCAACAACGCTACGAGCAATTTTGTTCAAATCGTCTCATTTTGACAAAATAAGCATAGTGAGGCCTTAATCGACAAATCGTCAATTTGGCTGTCCTAGAACAGTCAGTTTTTGTCCAAATCCTGTAAATCGCACGATTAGGGCCATTTCTATTAATGCTGAGCTTCGAAATCGTCACTTCCCGTGAAATCGGCGAGTTTCGTCGGAAATTGGCCGTTAACCATGTTTTGACGTTATTTCAACAACGCTACGAGCAATTTTGTTCAAATCGTCTCATTTTGACAAAATAAGCATAGTGAGGCCATAATCGACAAATCGTCAATTTGGCTGTCCTAGAATAGTCAGTTTTTGTCCAAATCCTGTAAATCGCAGGATTAGGGCCATTTCTATTAATCGTGAGCTTCGAAATCGTCAATTCCGTGAAATCGGCGAGTTTCTTCGGAAATTGGCCGTTAACCATGTTTTGACGTTATTTCAACAACGCTACGAGCAATTTTGTTCAAATCGTCTCATTTTGACAAAATAAGCATAGTGAGGCCTTAATCCACAAATCGTCAATTTGGCGGTCCTAGAATAGTCAGTTTTTGTCCAAATCCTGTAAATCGCACGATTTAGGGCTATTTCCATCATTTCGAGCAATCCTGAGTTTTAAAATCGTCACTTCCGTGAAATCGGCGAGTTTCGTCGGAAATTGGCCGTTAACCATGTTCTGACGTTATTTCAACAACGCTACGAGCGATTTTGTTCAAATCGTCTCCTTTTAGCAAAATAAGCCTAATGGGGCCATAAACGACAAATCGTCAACTTGGCAGTCCTAGAACAGTCAGATTTTGTCCAAATCCTGTAAATCGCACGATTTAGGGCTATTTCCATCATTTCGAGCAATCCTGAGTTTTAAAATCGTCACTTCCGTGAAATCGGCGAGTTTCGTCGGAAATTGGCCGTTAACCATGTTCTGACGTTATTTCAACAACGCTACGAGCAATTTTGTTCAAATCGTCTCATTTTGACAAAATAAGCATAGTGAGGCCTTAATCGACAAATCGTCAACTTGGCAGTCCTAGAACAGTCAGATTTTGTCCAAATCCTGTAAATCGCAGGATTAGGGCCATTTCTATTAATCCTGAGCTTCGAAATCGTCAATTCCGTGAAATCGACGAGTTTCGTCGGAAATTGACCTTTAACCATGCTTTGACGTTATTTCAACAACGCTACGAGCAATTTTGTTCAAATCGTCTCATTTTGACAAAATAAGCATAGTGCGGCCTTAATCCACAAATCGTCAATTCGGCGGTCCTAGAATAGTCAGTTTTTGTCCAAATCCTGCAAATCGCACGAGTTAGGGGCTATTTCGATCAATCCTGAGTTTCGAAATCGTCAATTCCGTGAAGTCGGCGAGTTTCGTCGAAAATTGACCGTTAACCATGTTTTGACGTTATTTCAACAACGCTACGAGCAATTTTGTTCAAATCGTCTCATTTTGACAAAATAAGCATAGTGAGGCCATAATCGACAAATCGTCAATTTGGCTGTCCTAGAATAGTCAGTTTTTGTCCA